>NC_064619.1:666895791-667145791 GCF_023898315.1 Schistocerca nitens | reverse complement strand
AACGGCAAACTCGAGGAGCTCCCGGCAGGAGTACTGTGAAAGTCTTAAGGACAACAAATAATGGCGTATCGCTTCTGGTGAACTGGCCAGAGTAAGCTTGTAGATGCGACTGTGGTAAAACGAGGAGCAAGTGGCAGGAGTAACTATGACTCTCTTAAGGTATCCAAATGCCTCGTCAACAGGAGAATTCCAACGGCAAACTCGAGGAGCTCCCGGCAGGAGTACTGTGAAAGTCTTAAGGACAACAAATAATGGCGTATCGCTTCTGGTGAACTAGCCAGAGTAAGCTTGTAGATGTGACTGTGGTAAAATGGGGAGCAAGTGGCAGGAGTAACTATGACTCTCTTAGGGTTGCCAAATGACTCGTCAAAAGGCGAATTACATCGGCAAACCCGAGGAGCTCCCGGCAGGAGTACTGTGAAAGTCTTAAGGACAACAAATAATGGCGTATCGCTTCTGGTGAACTAGCCAGAGTAAGCTTGTAGATGCGACTGTGGTAAAATGGGGAGCAAGTGGCAGGAGTAACTATGACTCTCTTAGGGTTGCCAAATAACTCGTCAAAAGGCGAATTACATCGGCAAACCCGAGGAGCTCCCGGAAGGAGTACTGTGAAAGTCTTAAGGTCAACAAATAATGGCGTATCGCTCTGGTGAACTGGCCAGAGTAAGCTTGTAGATGCGACTGTGGTAAAATGGGGAGCAAGTGGCAGGAGTAACTATGACTCTCTTAGGGTTGCCAAATAACTCGTCAAAAGGCGAATTACATCGGCAAACCCGAGGAGCTCCCGGAAGGAGTACTGTGAATGTCTTAAGATCAACAACTAATGGCGTATCGCTTCTGGTGAACTAGCCAGAGTAAGCTTGTAGATGCGACTGTGGTAAAACGAGGAGCAAGTGGCAGGAGTAACTATGACTCTCTTAAGGTAGCCAAATGCCTCGTCAACAGGCGAATTCCAACGGCAAACTCGAGGAGCTCCCGGCAGGAGTACTGTGAAAGTCTTAAGGTCAACAAATAATGGCGTATCGCTTCTGGTGAACTGGCCAGAGTAAGCTTGTAGATGCGACTGTGGTAAAACGAGGAGCAAGTGGCAGGAGTAACTATGACTGTCTTAAGGTATCCAAATGCCTCGTCAACAGGAGAATTCCAACGGCAAACTCGAGGAGCTCCCGGCAGGAGTACTGTGAAAGTCTTAAGGACAACAAATAATGGCGTATCGCTTCTGGTGAACTAGCCAGAGTAAGCTTGTAGATGTGACTGTGGTAAAATGGGGAGCAAGTGGCAGGTGTAACTATGACTCTCTTAGGGTTGCCAAATGACTCGTCAAAAGGCGAATTACATCGGCAAACCCGAGGAGCTCCCGGCAGGAGTACTGTGAAAGTCTTAAGGACAACAAATAATGGCGTATCGCTTCTGGTGAACTAGCCAGAGTAAGCTTGTAGATGTGACTGTGGTAAAATGGGGAGCAAGTGGCAGGAGTAACTATGACTCTCTTAGGGTTGCCAAATGACTCGTCAAAAGGCGAATTACATCGGCAAACCCGAGGAGCTCCCGGAAGGAGTACTGTGAAAGTCTTAAGGTCAACAAATAATGGCGTATCGCTTCTGGTGAACTGGCCAGAGTAAGCTTGTAGATGCGACTGTGGTAAAACGAGGAGCAAGTGGCAGGCGTAACTATGACTCTCTTAAGGTAGCCAAATGCCTCGTCAACAGGCGAATTCCAACGGCAAACTCGAGGAGCTCCCGGCAGGAGTACTGTGAAAGTCTTAAGGTCAACAAATAATGGCGTATCGCTTCTGGTGAACTGGCCAGAGTAAGCTTGTAGATGCGACTGTGGTAAAACGAGGAGCAAGTAGCAGGAGTAACTATGACTCTCTTAAGGTATCCAAATGCCTCGTCAACAGGAGAATTCCAACGGCAAACTCGAGGAGCTCCCGGCAGGAGTACTGTGAAAGTCTTAAGGACAACAAATAATGGCGTATCGCTTCTGGTGAACTAGCCAGAGTAAGCTTGTAGATGTGACTGTGGTAAAATGGGGAGCAAGTGGCAGGAGCAACTATGACTCTCTTAGGGTTGCCAAATGACTCGTCAAAAGGCGAATTACATCGGCAAACCCGAGGAGCTCCCGGCAGGAGTACTGTGAAAGTCTTAAGGACAACAAATAATGGCGTATCGCTTCTGGTGAACTAGCCAGAGTAAGCTTGTAGATGCGACTGTGGTAAAATGGGGAGCAAGTGGCAGGAGTAACTATGACTCTCTTAGGGTTGCCAAATAACTCGTCAAAAGGCGAATTACATCGGCAAACCCGAGGAGCTCCCGGAAGGAGTACTGTGAAAGTCTTAAGGTCAACAAATAATGGCGTATCGCTCTGGTGAACTGGCCAGAGTAAGCTTGTAGATGCGACTGTGGTAAAATGGGGAGCAAGTGGCAGGAGTAACTATGACTCTCTTAGGGTTGCCAAATAACTCGTCAAAAGGCGAATTACATCGGCAAACCCGAGGAGCTCCCGGAAGGAGTACTGTGAATGTCTTAAGATCAACAAATAATGGCGTATCGCTTCTGGTGAACTAGCCAGAGTAAGCTTGTAGATGCGACTGTGGTAAAACGAGGAGCAAGTGGCAGGAGTAACTATGACTCTCTTAAGGTAGCCAAATGCCTCGTCAACAGGCGAATTCCAACGGCAAACTCGAGGAGCTCCCGGCAGGAGTACTGTGAAAGTCTTAAGATCAACAAATAATGGCGTATCGCTTCTGGTGAACTAGCCAGAGTAAGCTTGTAGATGCGACTGTGGTAAAACGAGGAGCAAGTGGCAGGAGTAACTATGACTCTCTTAAGGTAGCCAAATGCCTCGTCAACAGGCGAATTCCAACGGCAAACTCGAGGAGCTCCCGGCAGGAGTACTGTGAAAGTCTTAAGGTCAACAAATAATGGCGTATCGCTTCTGGTGAACTGGCCAGAGTAAGCTTGTAGATGCGACTGTGGTAAAACGAGGAGCAAGTGGCAGGAGTATCTATGACTGTCTTAAGGTATCCAAATGCCTCGTCAACAGGAGAATTCCAACGGCAAACTCGAGGAGCTCCCGGCAGGAGTACTGTGAAAGTCTTAAGGACAACAAATAATGGCGTATCGCTTCTGGTGAACTAGCCAGAGTAAGCTTGTAGATGTGACTGTGGTAAAATGGGGAGCAAGTGGCAGGTGTAACTATGACTCTCTTAGGGTTGTCAAATGACTCGTCAAAAGGCGAATTACATCGGCAAACCCGAGGAGCTCCCGGCAGGAGTACTGTGAAAGTCTTAAGGACAACAAATAATGGCGTATCGCTTCTGGTGAACTAGCCAGAGTAAGCTTGTAGATGTGACTGTGGTAAAATGGGGAGCAAGTGGCAGGAGTAACTATGACTCTCTTAGGGTTGCCAAATGACTCGTCAAAAGGCGAATTACATCGGCAAACCCGAGGAGCTCCCGGAAGGAGTACTGTGAAAGTCTTAAGGTCAACAAATAATGGCGTATTGCTCTGGTGAACTGGCCAGAGTAAGCTTGTAGATGCGACTGTGGTAAAACGAGGAGCAAGTGGCAGGAGTAACTATGACTCTCTTAAGGTAGCCAAATGCCTCGTCAACAGGCGAATTCCAACGGCAAACTCGAGGAGCTCCCGGCAGGAGTACTGTGAAAGTCTTAAGGTCAACAAATAATGGCGTATCGCTTCTGGTGAACTGGCCAGAGTAAGCTTGTAGATGCGACTGTGGTAAAATGGGGAGCAAGTGGCAGGAGTAACTATGACTCTCTTAGGGTTGCCAAATAACTCGTCAAAAGGCGAATTACATCGGCAAACCCGAGGAGCTCCCGGAAGGAGTACTGTGAAAGTCTTAAGGTCAACAAATAATGGCGTATCGCTCTGGTGAACTGGCCAGAGTAAGCTTGTAGATGCGACTGTGGTAAAACGAGGAGCAAGTGGCAGGAGTAACTATGACTCTCTTAAGGTAGCCAAATGCCTCGTCAACAGGCGAATTCCAACGGCAAACTCGAGGAGCTCCCGGCAGGAGTACTGTGAAAGTCTTAAGGTCAACAAATAATGGCGTATCGCTTCTGGTGAACTGGCCAGAGTAAGCTTGTAGATGCGACTGTGGTAAAATGGGGAGCAAGTGGCAGGAGTAACTATGACTCTCTTAGGGTTGCCAAATAACTCGTCAAAAGGCGAATTACATCGGCAAACCCGAGGAGCTCCCGGCAGGAGTACTGTGAAAGTCTTAAGGACAACAAATAATGGCGTATCGCTTCTGGTGAACTAGCCAGAGTAAGCTTGTAGATGTGACTGTGGTAAAATGGGGAGCAAGTGGCAGGAGTAACTATGACTCTCTTAAGGTTGCCAAATGACTCGTCAAAAGGCGAATTACATCGGCAAACCCGAGGAGCTCCCGGAAGGAGTACTGTGAAAGTCTTAAGGTCAACAAATAATGGCGTATCGCTCTGGTGAACTGGCCAGAGTAAGCTTGTAGATGCGACTGTGGTAAAACGAGGAGCAAGTGGCAGGAGTAACTATGACTCTCTTAAGGTAGCCAAATGCCTCGTCAACAGGCGAATTCCAACGGCAAACTCGAGGAGCTCCCAGCAGGAGTACTGTGAAAGTCTTAAGGTCAACAAATAATGGCGTATCGCTTCTGGTGAACTGGCCAGAGTAAGCTTGTAGATGCGACTGTGGTAAAATGGGGAGCAAGTGGCAGGAGTAACTATGACTCTCTTAGGGTTGCCAAATAACTCGTCAAAAGGCGAATTACATCGGCAAACCCGAGGAGCTCACGGAAAGAGTACTGTGAAAGTCTTAAGGTCAACAAATAATGGCGTATCGCTCTGGTGAACTGGCCAGAGTAAGCTTGTAGATGCGACTGTGGTAAAATGGGGAGCAAGTGGCAGGAGTAACTATGACTCTCTTAGGGTTGCCAAATAACTCGTCAAAAGGCGAATTACATCGGCAAACCCGAGGAGCTCCCGGAAGGAGTACTGTGAATGTCTTAAGATCAACAAATAATGGCGTATCGCTTCTGGTGAACTAGCCAGAGTAAGCTTGTAGATGCGACTGTGGTAAAACGAGGAGCAAGTGGCAGGAGTAACTATGACTCTCTTAAGGTAGCCAAATGCCTCGTCAACAGGCGAATTCCAACGGCAAACTCGAGGAGCTCCCGGCAGGAGTACTGTGAAAGTCTTAAGATCAACAAATAATGGCGTATCGCTTCTGGTGAACTAGCCAGAGTAAGCTTGTAGATGCGACTGTGGTAAAACGAGGAGCAAGTGGCAGGAGTAACTATGACTCTCTTAAGGTAGCCAAATGCCTCGTCAACAGGCGAATTCCAACGGCAAACTCGAGGAGCTCCCGGCAGGAGTACTGTGAAAGTCTTAAGGTCAACAAATAATGGCGTATCGCTTCTGGTGAACTGGCCAGAGTAAGCTTGTAGATGCGACTGTGGTAAAACGAGGAGCAAGTGGCAGGAGTAACTATGACTCTCTTAAGGTATCCAAATGCCTCGTCAACAGGAGAATTCCAACGGCAAACTCGAGGAGCTCCCGGCAGGAGTACTGTGAAAGTCTTAAGGACAACAAATAATGGCGTATCGCTTCTGGTGAACTAGCCAGAGTAAGCTTGTAGATGTGACTGTGGTAAAATGGGGAGCAAGTGGCAGGAGTAACTATGACTCTCTTAGGGTTGCCAAATGACTCGTCAAAAGGCGAATTACATCGGCAAACCCGAGGAGCTCCCGGCAGGAGTACTGTGAAAGTCTTAAGGACAACAAATAATGGCGTATCGCTTCTGGTGAACTAGCCAGAGTAAGCTTGTAGATGTGACTGTGGTAAAATGGGGAGCAAGTGGCAGGAGTAACTATGACTCTCTTAGGGTTGCCAAATGACTCGTCAAAAGGCGAATTACATCGGCAAACCCGAGGAGCTCCCGGAAGGAGTACTGTGAATGTCTTAAGATCAACAAATAATGGCGTATCGCTTCTGGTGAACTAGCCAGAGTAAGCTTGTAGATGCGACTGTGGTAAAACGAGGAGCAAGTGGCAGGAGTAACTATGACTCTCTTAGGGTTGCCAAATGACTCGTCAAAAGGCGAATTACATCGGCAAACCCGAGGAGCTCCCGGAAGGAGTACTGTGAATGTCTTAAGATCAACAAATAATGGCGTATCGCTTCTGGTGAACTAGCCAGAGTAAGCTTGTAGATGCGACTGTGGTAAAACGAGGAGCAAGTGGCAGGAGTAACTATGACTCTCTTAAGGTAGCCAAATGCCTCGTCAACAGGCGAATTCCAACGGCAAACTCGAGGAGCTCCCGGCAGGAGTACTGTGAAAGTCTTAAGACCAACAAATAATGGCGTATCGCTTCTGGTGAACTAGCCAGAGTAAGCTTGTAGATGCGACTGTGGTAAAACGAGGAGCAAGTGGCAGGAGTAACTATGACTCTCTTAAGGTAGCCAAATGCCTCGTCAACAGGCGAATTCCAACGGCAAACTCGAGGAGCTCCCGGCAGGAGTACTGTGAAAGTCTTAAGGTCAACAAATAATGGCGTATCGCTTCTGGTGAACTGGCCAGAGTAAGCTTGTAGATGCGACTGTGGTAAAACGAGGAGCAAGTGGCAGGAGTAACTATGACTGTCTTAAGGTATCCAAATGCCTCGTCAACAGGAGAATTCCAACGGCAAACTCGAGGAGCTCCCGGCAGGAGTACTGTGAAAGTCTTAAGGACAACAAATAATGGCGTATCGCTTCTGGTGAACTAGCCAGAGTAAGCTTGTAGATGTGACTGTGGTAAAATGGGGAGCAAGTGGCAGGAGTAACTATGACTCTCTTAGGGTTGCCAAATGACTCGTCAAAAGGCGAATTACATCGGCAAACCCGAGGAGCTCCCGGCAGGAGTACTGTGAAAGTCTTAAGGACAACAAATAATGGCGTATCGCTTCTGGTGAACTAGCCAGAGTAAGCTTGTAGATGTGACTGTGGTAAAATGGGGAGCAAGTGGCAGGAGTAACTATGACTCTCTTAGGGTTGCCAAATGACTCGTCAAAAGGCGAATTACATCGGCAAACCCGAGGAGCTCCCGGAAGGAGTACTGTGAAAGTCTTAAGGTCAACAAATAATGGCGTATCGCTCTGGTGAACTGGCCAGAGTAAGCTTGTAGATGCGACTGTGGTAAAACGAGGAGCAAGTGGCAGGAGTAACTATGACTCTCTTAAGGTAGCCAAATGCCTCGTCAACAGGCGAATTCCAACGGCAAACTCGAGGAGCTCCCAGCAGGAGTACTGTGAAAGTCTTAAGGTCAACAAATAATGGCGTATCGCTTCTGGTGAACTGGCCAGAGTAAGCTTGTAGATGCGACTGTGGTAAAATGGGGAGCAAGTGGCAGGAGTAACTATGACTCTCTTAGGGTTGCCAAATAACTCGTCAAAAGGCGAATTACATCGGCAAACCCGAGGAGCTCCCGGAAAGAGTACTGTGAAAGTCTTAAGGTCAACAAATAATGGCGTATCGCTCTGGTGAACTGGCCAGAGTAAGCTTGTAGATGCGACTGTGGTAAAATGGGGAGCAAGTGGCAGGAGTAACTATGACTCTCTTAGGGTTGCCAAATAACTCGTCAAAAGGCGAATTACATCGGCAAACCCGAGGAGCTCCCGGAAGGAGTACTGTGAATGTCTTAAGATCAACAAATAATGGCGTATCGCTTCTGGTGAACTAGCCAGAGTAAGCTTGTAGATGCGACTGTGGTAAAACGAGGAGCAAGTGGCAGGAGTAACTATGACTCTCTTAAGGTAGCCAAATGCCTCGTCAACAGGCGAATTCCAACGGCAAACTCGAGGAGCTCCCGGCAGGAGTACTGTGAAAGTCTTAAGATCAACAAATAATGGCGTATCGCTTCTGGTGAACTAGCCAGAGTAAGCTTGTAGATGCGACTGTGGTAAAACGAGGAGCAAGTGGCAGGAGTAACTATGACTCTCTTAAGGTAGCCAAATGCCTCGTCAACAGGCGAATTCCAACGGCAAACTCGAGGAGCTCCTGGCAGGAGTACTGTGAAAGTCTTAAGGTCAACAAATAATGGCGTATCGCTTCTGGTGAACTGGCCAGAGTAAGCTTGTAGATGCGACTGTGGTAAAACGAGGAGCAAGTGGCAGGAGTAACTATGACTCTCTTAAGGTATCCAAATGCCTCGTCAACAGGAGAATTCCAACGGCAAACTCGAGGAGCTCCCGGCAGGAGTACTGTGAAAGTCTTAAGGACAACAAATAATGGCGTATCGCTTCTGGTGAACTAGCCAGAGTAAGCTTGTAGATGTGACTGTGGTAAAATGGGGAGCAAGTGGCAGGAGTAACTATGACTCTCTTAGGGTTGCCAAATGACTCGTCAAAAGGCGAATTACATCGGCAAACCCGAGGAGCTCCCGGCAGGAGTACTGTGAAAGTCTTAAGGACAACAAATAATGGCGTATCGCTTCTGGTGAACTAGCCAGAGTAAGCTTGTAGATGTGACTGTGGTAAAATGGGGAGCAAGTGGCAGGAGTAACTATGACTCTCTTAGGGTTGCCAAATGACTCGTCAAAAGGCGAATTACATCGGCAAACCCGAGGAGCTCCCGGAAGGAGTACTGTGAATGTCTTAAGATCAACAAATAATGGCGTATCGCTTCTGGTGAACTAGCCAGAGTAAGCTTGTAGATGCGACTGTGGTAAAACGAGGAGCAAGTGGCAGGAGTAACTATGACTCTCTTAAGGTAGCCAAATGCCTCGTCAACAGGCGAATTCCAACGGCAAACTCGAGGAGCTCCCGGAAGGAGTACTGTGAAAGTCTTAAGATCAACAAATAATGGCGTATCGCTTCTGGTGAACTAGCCAGAGTAAGCTTGTAGATGCGACTGTGGTAAAACGAGGAGCAAGTGGCAGGAGTAACTATGACTCTCTTAAGGTAGCCAAATGCCTCGTCAACAGGCGAATTCCAACGGCAAACTCGAGGAGCTCCCGGCAGGAGTACTGTGAAAGTCTTAAGGTCAACAAATAATGGCGTATCGCTTCTGGTGAACTGGCCAGAGTAAGCTTGTAGATGCGACTGTGGTAAAACGAGGAGCAAGTGGCAGGAGTAACTATGACTGTCTTAAGGTATCCAAATGCCTCGTCAACAGGAGAATTCCAACGGCAAACTCGAGGAGCTCCCGGCAGGAGTACTGTGAAAGTCTTAAGGACAACAAATAATGGCGTATCGCTTCTGGTGAACTAGCCAGAGTAAGCTTGTAGATGTGACTGTGGTAAAATGGGGAGCAAGTGGCAGGTGTAACTATGACTCTCTTAGGGTTGCCAAATGACTCGTCAAAAGGCGAATTACATCGGCAAACCCGAGGAGCTCCCGGCAGGAGTACTGTGAAAGTCTTAAGGACAACAAATAATGGCGTATCGCTTCTGGTGAACTAGCCAGAGTAAGCTTGTAGATGTGACTGTGGTAAAATGGGGAGCAAGTGGCAGGAGTAACTATGACTCTCTTAGGGTTGCCAAATGACTCGTCAAAAGGCGAATTACATCGGCAAACCCGAGGAGCTCCCGGAAGGAGTACTGTGAAAGTCTTAAGGTCAACAAATAATGGCGTATCGCTCTGGTGAACTGGCCAGAGTAAGCTTGTAGATGCGACTGTGGTAAAACGAGGAGCAAGTGGCAGGAGTAACTATGACTCTCTTAAGGTAGCCAAATGCCTCGTCAACAGGCGAATTCCAACGGCAAACTCGAGGAGCTCCCGGCAGGAGTACTGTGAAAGTCTTAAGGTCAACAAATAATGGCGTATCGCTTCTGGTGAACTGGCCAGAGTAAGCTTGTAGATGCGACTGTGGTAAAATGGGGAGCAAGTGGCAGGAGTAACTATGACTCTCTTAGGGTTGCCAAATAACTCGTCAAAACGCGAATTACATCGGCAAACCCGAGGAGCTCCCGGAAGGAGTACTGTGAAAGTCTTAAGGTCAACAAATAATGGCGTATCGCTCTGGTGAACTGGCCAGAGTAAGCTTGTAGATGCGACTGTGGTAAAACGAGGAGCAAGTGGCAGGAGTAACTATGACTCTCTTAAGGTAGCCAAATGCCTCGTCAACAGGCGAATTCCAACGGCAAACTCGAGGAGCTCCCGGCAGGAGTACTGTGAAAGTCTTAAGGTCAACAAATAATGGCGTATCGCTTCTGGTGAACTAGCCAGAGTAAGCTTGTAGATGTGACTGTGGTAAAATGGGGAGCAAGTGGCAGGAGTAACTATGACTCTCTTAGGGTTGCCAAATGACTCGTCAAAAGGCGAATTACATCGGCAAACCCGAGGAGCTCCCGGAAGGAGTACTGTGAATGTCTTAAGATCAACAAATAATGGCGTATCGCTTCTGGTGAACTAGCCAGAGTAAGCTTGTAGATGCGACTGTGGTAAAACGAGGAGCAAGTGGCAGGAGTAACTATGACTCTCTTAAGGTAGCCAAATGCCTCGTCAACAGGCGAATTCCAACGGCAAACTCGAGGAGCTCCCGGAAGGAGTACTGTGAAAGTCTTAAGATCAACAAATAATGGCGTATCGCTTCTGGTGAACTAGCCAGAGTAAGCTTGTAGATGCGACTGTGGTAAAACGAGGAGCAAGTGGCAGGAGTAACTATGACTCTCTTAAGGTAGCCAAATGCCTCGTCAACAGGCGAATTCCAACGGCAAACTCGAGGAGCTCCCGGCAGGAGTACTGTGAAAGTCTTAAGGTCAACAAATAATGGCGTATCGCTTCTGGTGAACTGGCCAGAGTAAGCTTGTAGATGCGACTGTGGTAAAACGAGGAGCAAGTGGCAGGAGTAACTATGACTGTCTTAAGGTATCCAAATGCCTCGTCAACAGGAGAATTCCAACGGCAAACTCGAGGAGCTCCCGGCAGGAGTACTGTGAAAGTCTTAAGGACAACAAATAATGGCGTATCGCTTCTGGTGAACTAGCCAGAGTAAGCTTGTAGATGTGACTGTGGTAAAATGGGGAGCAAGTGGCAGGTGTAACTATGACTCTCTTAGGGTTGCCAAATGACTCGTCAAAAGGCGAATTACATCGGCAAACCCGAGGAGCTCCCGGCAGGAGTACTGTGAAAGTCTTAAGGACAACAAATAATGGCGTATCGCTTCTGGTGAACTAGCCAGAGTAAGCTTGTAGATGTGACTGTGGTAAAATGGGGAGCAAGTGGCAGGAGTAACTATGACTCTCTTAGGGTTGCCAAATGACTCGTCAAAAGGCGAATTACATCGGCAAACCCGAGGAGCTCCCGGAAGGAGTACTGTGAAAGTCTTAAGGTCAACAAATAATGGCGTATCGCTCTGGTGAACTGGCCAGAGTAAGCTTGTAGATGCGACTGTGGTAAAACGAGGAGCAAGTGGCAGGAGTAACTATGACTCTCTTAAGGTAGCCAAATGCCTCGTCAACAGGCGAATTCCAACGGCAAACTCGAGGAGCTCCCGGCAGGAGTACTGTGAAAGTCTTAAGGTCAACAAATAATGGCGTATCGCTTCTGGTGAACTGGCCAGAGTAAGCTTGTAGATGCGACTGTGGTAAAATGGGGAGCAAGTGGCAGGAGTAACTATGACTCTCTTAGGGTTGCCAAATAACTCGTCAAAACGCGAATTACATCGGCAAACCCGAGGAGCTCCCGGAAGGAGTACTGTGAAAGTCTTAAGGTCAACAAATAATGGCGTATCGCTCTGGTGAACTGGCCAGAGTAAGCTTGTAGATGCGACTGTGGTAAAACGAGGAGCAAGTGGCAGGAGTAACTATGACTCTCTTAAGGTAGCCAAATGCCTCGTCAACAGGCGAATTCCAACGGCAAACTCGAGGAGCTCCCGGCAGGAGTACTGTGAAAGTCTTAAGGTCAACAAATAATGGCGTATCGCTTCTGGTGAACTGGCCAGAGTAAGCTTGTAGATGCGACTGTGGTAAAATGGGGAGCAAGTGGCAGGAGTAACTATGACTCTCTTAGGGTTGCCAAATAACTCGTCAAAAGGCGAATTACATCGGCAAACCCGAGGAGCTCCCGGCAGGAGTACTGTGAAAGTCTTAAGGACAACAAATAATGGCGTATCGCTTCTGGTGAACTAGCCAGAGTAAGCTTGTAGATGTGACTGTGGTAAAATGGGGAGCAAGTGGCAGGAGTAACTATGACTCTCTTAGGGTTGCCAAATGACTCGTCAAAAGGCGAATTACATCGGCAAACCCGAGGAGCTCCCGGAAGGAGTACTGTGAAAGTCTTAAGGTCAACAAATAATGGCGTATCGCTCTGGTGAACTGGCCAGAGTAAGCTTGTAGATGCGACTGTGGTAAAACGAGGAGCAAGTGGCAGGAGTAACTATGACTCTCTTAAGGTAGCCAAATGCCTCGTCAACAGGCGAATTCCAACGGCAAACTCGAGGAGCTCCCAGCAGGAGTACTGTGAAAGTCTTAAGGTCAACAAATAATGGCGTATCGCTTCTGGTGAACTGGCCAGAGTAAGCTTGTAGATGCGACTGTGGTAAAATGGGGAGCAAGTGGCAGGAGTAACTATGACTCTCTTAGGGTTGCCAAATAACTCGTCAAAAGGCGAATTACATCGGCAAACCCGAGGAGCTCCCGGAAGGAGTACTGTGAAAGTCTTAAGGTCAACAAATAATGGCGTATCGCTCTGGTGAACTGGCCAGAGTAAGCTTGTAGATGCGACTGTGGTAAAATGGGGAGCAAGTGGCAGGAGTAACTATGACTCTCTTAGGGTTGCCAAATAACTCGTCAAAAGGCGAATTACATCGGCAAACCCGAGGAGCTCCCGGAAGGAGTACTGTGAATGTCTTAAGATCAACAAATAATGGCGTATCGCTTCTGGTGAACTAGCCAGAGTAAGCTTGTAGATGCGACTGTGGTAAAACGAGGAGCAAGTGGCAGGAGTAACTATGACTCTCTTAAGGTAGCCAAATGCCTCGTCAACAGGCGAATTCCAACGGCAAACTCGAGGAGCTCCCGGCAGGAGTACTGTGAAAGTCTTAAGATCAACAAATAATGGCGTATCGCTTCTGGTGAACTAGCCAGAGTAAGCTTGTAGATGCGACTGTGGTAAAACGAGGAGCAAGTGGCAGGAGTAACTATGACTCTCTTAAGGTAGCCAAATGCCTCGTCAACAGGCGAATTCCAACGGCAAACTCGAGGAGCTCCCGGCAGGAGTACTGTGAAAGTCTTAAGGTCAACAAATAATGGCGTTTCGCTTCTGGTGAACTGGCCAGAGTAAGCTTGTAGATGCGACTGTGGTAAAACGAGGAGCAAGTGGCAGGAGTAACTATGACTCTCTTAAGGTATCCAAATGCCTCGTCAACAGGAGAATTCCAACGGCAAACTCGAGGAGCTCCCGGCAGGAGTACTGTGAAAGTCTTAAGGACAACAAATAATGGCGTATCGCTTCTGGTGAACTAGCCAGAGTAAGCTTGTAGATGTGACTGTGGTAAAATGGGGAGCAAGTGGCAGGAGTAACTATGACTCTCTTAGGGTTGCCAAATGACTCGTCAAAAGGCGAATTACATCGGCAAACCCGAGGAGCTCCCGGCAGGAGTACTGTGAAAGTCTTAAGGACAACAAATAATGGCGTATCGCTTCTGGTGAACTGGCCAGAGTAAGCTTGTAGATGCGACTGTGGTAAAATGGGGAGCAAGTGGCAGGAGTAACTATGACTCTCTTAGGGTTGCCAAATAACTCGTCAAAAGGCGAATTACATCGGCAAACCCGAGGAGCTCCCGGAAGGAGTACTGTGAAAGTCTTAAGGTCAACAAATAATGGCGTATCGCTCTGGTGAACTGGCCAGAGTAAGCTTGTAGATGCGACTGTGGTAAAACGAGGAGCAAGTGGCAGGAGTAACTATGACTCTCTTAAGGTATCCAAATGCCTCGTCAACAGGAGAATTCCAACGGCAAACTCGAGGAGCTCCCGGCAGGAGTACTGTGAAAGTCTTAAGGACAACAAATAATGGCGTATCGCTTCTGGTGAACTAGCCAGAGTAAGCTTGTAGATGTGACTGTGGTAAAATGGGGAGCAAGTGGCAGGAGTAACTATGACTCTCTTAGGGTTGCCAAATGACTCGTCAAAAGGCGAATTACATCGGCAAACCCGAGGAGCTCCCGGCAGGAGTACTGTGAAAGTCTTAAGGACAACAAATAATGGCGTATCGCTTCTGGTGAACTAGCCAGAGTAAGCTTGTAGATGTGACTGTGGTAAAATGGGGAGCAAGTGGCAGGAGTAACTATGACTCTCTTAGGGTTGCCAAATGACTCGTCAAAAGGCGAATTACATCGGCAAACCCGAGGAGCTCCCGGAAGGAGTACTGTGAATGTCTTAAGATCAACAAATAATGGCGTATCGCTTCTGGTGAACTAGCCAGAGTAAGCTTGTAGATGCGACTGTGGTAAAACGAGGAGCAAGTGGCAGGAGTAACTATGACTCTCTTAAGGTAGCCAAATGCCTCGTCAACAGGCGAATTCCAACGGCAAACTCGAGGAGCTCCCGGAAGGAGTACTGTGAAAGTCTTAAGATCAACAAATAATGGCGTATCGCTTCTGGTGAACTAGCCAGAGTAAGCTTGTAGATGCGACTGTGGTAAAACGAGGAGCAAGTGGCAGGAGTAACTATGACTCTCTTAAGGTAGCCAAATGCCTCGTCAACAGGCGAATTCCAACGGCAAACTCGAGGAGCTCCCGGCAGGAGTACTGTGAAAGTCTTAAGGTCAACAAATAATGGCGTATCGCTTCTGGTGAACTGGCCAGAGTAAGCTTGTAGATGCGACTGTGGTAAAACGAGGAGCAAGTGGCAGGAGTAACTATGACTGTCTTAAGGTATCCAAATGCCTCGTCAACAGGAGAATTCCAACGGCAAACTCGAGGAGCTCCCGGCAGGAGTACTGTGAAAGTCTTAAGGACAACAAATAATGGCGTATCGCTTCTGGTGAACTAGCCAGAGTAAGCTTGTAGATGTGACTGTGGTAAAATGGGGAGCAAGTGGCAGGTGTAACTATGACTCTCTTAGGGTTGCCAAATGACTCGTCAAAAGGCGAATTACATCGGCAAACCCGAGGAGCTCCCGGCAGGAGTACTGTGAAAGTCTTAAGGACAACAAATAATGGCGTATCGCTTCTGGTGAACTAGCCAGAGTAAGCTTGTAGATGTGACTGTGGTAAAATGGGGAGCAAGTGGCAGGAGTAACTATGACTCTCTTAGGGTTGCCAAATGACTCGTCAAAAGGCGAATTACATCGGCAAACCCGAGGAGCTCCCGGAAGGAGTACTGTGAAAGTCTTAAGGTCAACAAATAATGGCGTATCGCTCTGGTGAACTGGCCAGAGTAAGCTTGTAGATGCGACTGTGGTAAAACGAGGAGCAAGTGGCAGGAGTAACTATGACTCTCTTAAGGTAGCCAAATGCCTCGTCAACAGGCGAATTCCAACGGCAAACTCGAGGAGCTCCCGGCAGGAGTACTGTGAAAGTCTTAAGGTCAACAAATAATGGCGTATCGCTTCTGGTGAACTGGCCAGAGTAAGCTTGTAGATGCGACTGTGGTAAAATGGGGAGCAAGTGGCAGGAGTAACTATGACTCTCTTAGGGTTGCCAAATAACTCGTCAAAAGGCGAATTACATCGGCAAACCCGAGGAGCTCCCGGAAGGAGTACTGTGAAAGTCTTAAGGTCAACAAATAATGGCGTATCGCTCTGGTGAACTGGCCAGAGTAAGCTTGTAGATGCGACTGTGGTAAAACGAGGAGCAAGTGGCAGGAGTAACTATGACTCTCTTAAGGTAGCCAAATGCCTCGTCAACAGGCGAATTCCAACGGCAAACTCGAGGAGCTCCCGGCAGGAGTACTGTGAAAGTCTTAAGGTCAACAAATAATGGCGTATCGCTTCTGGTGAACTGGCCAGAGTAAGCTTGTAGATGCGACTGTGGTAAAATGGGGAGCAAGTGGCAGGAGTAACTATGACTCTCTTAGGGTTGCCAAATAACTCGTCAAAAGGCGAATTACATCGGCAAACCCGAGGAGCTCCCGGCAGGAGTACTGTGAAAGTCTTAAGGACAACAAATAATGGCGTATCGCTTCTGGTGAACTAGCCAGAGTAAGCTTGTAGATGTGACTGTGGTAAAATGGGGAGCAAGTGGCAGGAGTAACTATGACTCTCTTAGGGTTGCCAAATGACTCGTCAAAAGGCGAATTACATCGGCAAACCCGAGGAGCTCCCGGAAGGAGTACTGTGAAAGTCTTAAGGTCAACAAATAATGGCGTATCGCTCTGGTGAACTGGCCAGAGTAAGCTTGTAGATGCGACTGTGGTAAAACGAGGAGCAAGTGGCAGGAGTAACTATGACTCTCTTAAGGTAGCCAAATGCCTCGTCAACAGGCGAATTCCAACGGCAAACTCGAGGAGCTCCCAGCAGGAGTACTGTGAAAGTCTTAAGGTCAACAAATAATGGCGTATCGCTTCTGGTGAACTGGCCAGAGTAAGCTTGTAGATGCGACTGTGGTAAAATGGGGAGCAAGTGGCAGGAGTAACTATGACTCTCTTAGGGTTGCCAAATAACTCGTCAAAAGGCGAATTACATCGGCAAACCCGAGGAGCTCCCGGAAGGAGTACTGTGAAAGTCTTAAGGTCAACAAATAATGGCGTATCGCTCTGGTGAACTGGCCAGAGTAAGCTTGTAGATGCGACTGTGGTAAAATGGGGAGCAAGTGGCAGGAGTAACTATGACTCTCTTAGGGTTGCCAAATAACTCGTCAAAAGGCGAATTACATCGGCAAACCCGAGGAGCTCCCGGAAGGAGTACTGTGAATGTCTTAAGATCAACAAATAATGGCGTATCGCTTCTGGTGAACTAGCCAGAGTAAGCTTGTAGATGCGACTGTGGTAAAACGAGGAGCAAGTGGCAGGAGTAACTATGACTCTCTTAAGGTAGCCAAATGCCTCGTCAACAGGCGAATTCCAACGGCAAACTCGAGGAGCTCCCGGCAGGAGTACTGTGAAAGTCTTAAGATCAACAAATAATGGCGTATCGCTTCTGGTGAACTAGCCAGAGTAAGCTTGTAGATGCGACTGTGGTAAAACGAGGAGCAAGTGGCAGGAGTAACTATGACTCTCTTAAGGTAGCCAAATGCCTCGTCAACAGGCGAATTCCAACGGCAAACTCGAGGAGCTCCCGGCAGGAGTACTGTGAAAGTCTTAAGGTCAACAAATAATGGCGTTTCGCTTCTGGTGAACTGGCCAGAGTAAGCTTGTAGATGCGACTGTGGTAAAACGAGGAGCAAGTGGCAGGAGTAACTATGACTCTCTTAAGGTATCCAAATGCCTCGTCAACAGGAGAATTCCAACGGCAAACTCGAGGAGCTCCCGGCAGGAGTACTGTGAAAGTCTTAAGGACAACAAATAATGGCGTATCGCTTCTGGTGAACTAGCCAGAGTAAGCTTGTAGATGTGACTGTGGTAAAATGGGGAGCAAGTGGCAGGAGTAACTATGACTCTCTTAGGGTTGCCAAATGACTCGTCAAAAGGCGAATTACATCGGCAAACCCGAGGAGCTCCCGGCAGGAGTACTGTGAAAGTCTTAAGGACAACAAATAATGGCGTATCGCTTCTGGTGAACTGGCCAGAGTAAGCTTGTAGATGCGACTGTGGTAAAATGGGGAGCAAGTGGCAGGAGTAACTATGACTCTCTTAGGGTTGCCAAATAACTCGTCAAAAGGCGAATTACATCGGCAAACCCGAGGAGCTCCCGGAAGGAGTACTGTGAAAGTCTTAAGGTCAACAAATAATGGCGTATCGCTCTGGTGAACTGGCCAGAGTAAGCTTGTAGATGCGACTGTGGTAAAACGAGGAGCAAGTGGCAGGAGTAACTATGACTCTCTTAAGGTAGCCAAATGCCTCGTCAACAGGCGAATTCCAACGGCAAACTCGAGGAGCTCCCGGCAGGAGTACTGTGAAAGTCTTAAGGTCAACAAATAATGGCGTATCGCTTCTGGTGAACTGGCCAGAGTAAGCTTGTAGATGCGACTGTGGTAAAATGGGGAGCAAGTGGCAGGAGTAACTATGACTCTCTTAGGGTTGCCAAATAACTCGTCAAAAGGCGAATTACATCGGCAAACCCGAGGAGCTCCCGGAAGGAGTACTGTGAAAGTCTTAAGGTCAACAAATAATGGCGTATCGCTCTGGTGAACTGGCCAGAGTAAGCTTGTAGATGCGACTGTGGTAAAACGAGGAGCAAGTGGCAGGAGTAACTATGACTCTCTTAAGGTAGCCAAATGCCTCGTCAACAGGCGAATTCCAACGGCAAACTCGAGGAGCTCCCGGCAGGAGTACTGTGAAAGTCTTAAGGTCAACAAATAATGGCGTATCGCTTCTGGTGAACTGGCCAGAGTAAGCTTGTAGATGCGACTGTGGTAAAATGGGGAGCAAGTGGCAGGAGTAACTATGACTCTCTTAGGGTTGCCAAATAACTCGTCAAAAGGCGAATTACATCGGCAAACCCGAGGAGCTCCCGGAAGGAGTACTGTGAATGTCTTAAGATCAACAAATAATGGCGTATCGCTTCTGGTGAACTGGCCAGAGTAAGCTTGTAGATGCGACTGTGGTAAAATGGGGAGCAAGTGGCAGGAGTAACTATGACTCTCTTAAGGTAGCCAAATGCCTCGTCAACAGGAGAATTCCAACGGCAAACTCGAGGAGCTCCCGGCAGGAGTACTGTGAAAGTCTTAAGGACAACAAATAATGGCGTATCGCTTCTGGTGAACTAGCCAGAGTAAGCTTGTAGATGTGACTGTGGTAAAATGGGGAGCAAGTGGCAGGAGTAACTATGACTCTCTTAGGGTTGCCAAATGGCTCGTCAAAAGGCGAATTACATCGGCAAACCCGAGGAGCTCCCGGAAGGAGTACTGTGAAAGTCTTAAGGTCAACAAATAATGGCGTATCGCTCTGGTGAACTGGCCAGAGTAAGCTTGTAGATGCGACTGTGGTAAAACGAGGAGCAAGTGGCAGGAGTAACTATGACTCTCTTAAGGTAGCCAAATGCCTCGTCAACAGGCGAATTCCAACGGCAAACTCGAGGAGCTCCCAGCAGGAGTACTGTGAAAGTCTTAAGGTCAACAAATAATGGCGTATCGCTTCTGGTGAACTGGCCAGAGTAAGCTTGTAGATGCGACTGTGGTAAAATGGGGAGCAAGTGGCAGGAGTAACTATGACTCTCTTAGGGTTGCCAAATAACTCGTCAAAAGGCGAATTACATCGGCAAACCCGAGGAGCTCCCGGAAGGAGTACTGTGAAAGTCTTAAGGTCAACAAATAATGGCGTATCGCTCTGGTGAACTGGCCAGAGTAAGCTTGTAGATGCGACTGTGGTAAAATGGGGAGCAAGTGGCAGGAGTAACTATGACTCTCTTAGGGTTGCCAAATAACTCGTCAAAAGGCGAATTACATCGGCAAACCCGAGGAGCTCCCGGAAGGAGTACTGTGAATGTCTTAAGATCAACAAATAATGGCGTATCGCTCTGGTGAACTGGCCAGAGTAAGCTTGTAGATGCGACTGTGGTAAAACGAGGAGCAAGTGGCAGGAGTAACTATGACTCTCTTAAGGTAGCCAAATGCCTCGTCAACAGGCGAATTCCAACGGCAAACTCGAGGAGCTCCCGGCAGGAGTACTGTGAAAGTCTTAAGGTCAACAAATAATGGCGTATCGCTTCTGGTGAACTGGCCAGAGTAAGCTTGTAGATGCGACTGTGGTAAAATGGGGAGCAAGTGGCAGGAGTAACTATGACTCTCTTAGGGTTGCCAAATAACTCGTCAAAAGGCGAATTACATCGGCAAACCCGAGGAGCTCCCGGAAGGAGTACTGTGAATGTCTTAAGATCAACAAATAATGGCGTATCGCTTCTGGTGAACTGGCCAGAGTAAGCTTGTAGATGCGACTGTGGTAAAATGGGGAGCAAGTGGCAGGAGTAACTATGACTCTCTTAAGGTAGCCAAATGCCTCGTCAACAGGAGAATTCCAACGGCAAACTCGAGGAGCTCCCGGCAGGAGTACTGTGAAAGTCTTAAGGACAACAAATAATGGCGTATCGCTTCTGGTGAACTAGCCAGAGTAAGCTTGTAGATGTGACTGTGGTAAAATGGGGAGCAAGTGGCAGGAGTAACTATGACTCTCTTAGGGTTGCCAAATGGCTCGTCAAAAGGCGAATTACATCGGCAAACCCGAGGAGCTCCCGGAAGGAGTACTGTGAAAGTCTTAAGGTCAACAAATAATGGCGTATCGCTCTGGTGAACTGGCCAGAGTAAGCTTGTAGATGCGACTGTGGTAAAACGAGGAGCAAGTGGCAGGAGTAACTATGACTCTCTTAAGGTAGCCAAATGCCTCGTCAACAGGCGAATTCCAACGGCAAACTCGAGGAGCTCCCAGCAGGAGTACTGTGAAAGTCTTAAGGTCAACAAATAATGGCGTATCGCTTCTGGTGAACTGGCCAGAGTAAGCTTGTAGATGCGACTGTGGTAAAATGGGGAGCAAGTGGCAGGAGTAACTATGACTCTCTTAGGGTTGCCAAATAACTCGTCAAAAGGCGAATTACATCGGCAAACCCGAGGAGCTCCCGGAAGGAGTACTGTGAAAGTCTTAAGGTCACCAAATAATGGCGTATCGCTCTGGTGAACTGGCCAGAGTAAGCTTGTAGATGCGACTGTGGTAAAATGGGGAGCAAGTGGCAGGAGTAACTATGACTCTCTTAGGGTTGCCAAATAACTCGTCAAAAGGCGAATTACATCGGCAAACCCGAGGAGCTCCCGGAAGGAGTACTGTGAATGTCTTAAGATCAACAAATAATGGCGTATCGCTTCTGGTGAACTAGCCAGAGTAAGCTTGTAGATGCGACTGTGGTAAAACGAGGAGCAAGTGGCAGGAGTAACTATGACTCTCTTAAGGTAGCCAAATGCCTCGTCAACAGGCGAATTCCAACGGCAAACTCGAGGAGCTCCCGGCAGGAGTACTGTGAAAGTCTTAAGATCAACAAATAATGGCGTATCGCTCTGGTGAACTGGCCAGAGTAAGCTTGTAGATGCGACTGTGGTAAAACGAGGAGCAAGTGGCAGGAGTAACTATGACTCTCTTAAGGTAGCCAAATGCCTCGTCAACAGGCGAATTCCAACGGCAAACTCGAGGAGCTCCCGGCAGGAGTACTGTGAAAGTCTTAAGGTCAACAAATAATGGCGTATCGCTTCTGGTGAACTGGCCAGAGTAAGCTTGTAGATGCGACTGTGGTAAAATGGGGAGCAAGTGGCAGGAGTAACTATGACTCTCTTAGGGTTGCCAAATAACTCGTCAAAAGGCGAATTACATCGGCAAACCCGAGGAGCTCCCGGAAGGAGTACTGTGAAAGTCTTAAGGTCAACAAATAATGGCGTATCGCTCTGGTGAACTGGCCAGAGTAAGCTTGTAGATGCGACTGTGGTAAAACGAGGAGCAAGTGGCAGGAGTAACTATGACTCTCTTAAGGTAGCCAAATGCCTCGTCAACAGGCGAATTCCAACGGCAAACTCGAGGAGCTCCCGGCAGGAGTACTGTGAAAGTCTTAAGGTCAACAAATAATGGCGTATCGCTTCTGGTGAACTGGCCAGAGTAAGCTTGTAGATGCGACTGTGGTAAAATGGGGAGCAAGTGGCAGGAGTAACTATGACTCTCTTAGGGTTGCCAAATAACTCGTCAAAAGGCGAATTACATCGGCAAACCCGAGGAGCTCCCGGAAGGAGTACTGTGAATGTCTTAAGATCAACAAATAATGGCGTATCGCTTCTGGTGTACTGGCCAGAGTAAGCTTGTAGATGCGACTGTGGTAAAATGGGGAGCAAGTGGCAGGAGTAACTATGACTCTCTTAAGGTAGCCAAATGCCTCGTCAACAGGAGAATTCCAACGGCAAACTCGAGGAGCTCCCGGCAGGAGTACTGTGAAAGTCTTAAGGACAACAAATAATGGCGTATCGCTTCTGGTGAACTAGTCAGAGTAAGCTTGTAGATGTGACTGTGGTAAAATGGGGAGCAAGTGGCAGGAGTAACTATGACTCTCTTAGGGTTGCCAAATGGCTCGTCAAAAGGCGAATTACATCGGCAAACCCGAGGAGCTCCCGGAAGGAGTACTGTGAAAGTCTTAAGGTCAACAAATAATGGCGTATCGCTCTGGTGAACTGGCCAGAGTAAGCTTGTAGATGCGACTGTGGTAAAACGAGGAGCAAGTGGCAGGAGTAACTATGACTCTCTTAAGGTAGCCAAATGCCTCGTCAACAGGCGAATTCCAACGGCAAACTCGAGGAGCTCCCAGCAGGAGTACTGTGAAAGTCTTAAGGTCAACAAATAATGGCGTATCGCTTCTGGTGAACTGGCCAGAGTAAGCTTGTAGATGTGACTGTGGTAAAATGGGGAGCAAGTGGCAGGAGTAACTATGACTCTCTTAGGGTTGCCAAATAACTCGTCAAAAGGCGAATTACATCGGCAAACCCGAGGAGCTCCCGGAAGGAGTACTGTGAAAGTCTTAAGGTCACCAAATAATGGCGTATCGCTCTGGTGAACTGGCCAGAGTAAGCTTGTAGATGCGACTGTGGTAAAATGGGGAGCAAGTGGCAGGAGTAACTATGACTCTCTTAGGGTTGCCAAATAACTCGTCAAAAGGCGAATTACATCGGCAAACCCGAGGAGCTCCCGGAAGGAGTACTGTGAATGTCTTAAGATCAACAAATAATGGCGTATCGCTTCTGGTGAACTAGCCAGAGTAAGCTTGTAGATGCGACTGTGGTAAAACGAGGAGCAAGTGGCAGGAGTAACTATGACTCTCTTAAGGTAGCCAAATGCCTCGTCAACAGGCGAATTCCAACGGCAAACTCGAGGAGCTCCCGGCAGGAGTACTGTGAAAGTCTTAAGATCAACAAATAATGGCGTATCGCTTCTGGTGAACTAGCCAGAGTATGCTTGTAGATGCGACTGTGGTAAAACGAGGAGCAAGTGGCAGGAGTAACTATGACTCTCTTAAGGTAGCCAAATGCCTCGTCAACAGGCGAATTCCAACGGCAAACTCGAGGAGCTCCCGGCAGGAGTACTGTGAAAGTCTTAAGGTCAACAAATAATGGCGTATCGCTTCTGGTGAACTAGCCAGAGTAAGCTTGTAGATGTGACTGTGGTAAAATGGGGAGCAAGTGGCAGGAGTAACTATGACTCCCTTAAGGTTGCCAAATGACTCGTCAAAAGGCGAATTCCAACGGCAAACTCGAGGAGCTCCCGGAAGGAGTACTGTGAAAGTCTTAAGGACAACAAATAATGGCGTATCGCTTCTGGTGAACTAGCCAGAGTAAGCTTGTAGATGTGACTGTGGTAAAATGGGGAGCAAGTGGCAGGAGTAACTATGACTCTCTTAGGGTTGCCAAATGACTCGTCAAAAGGCGAATTACATCGGCAAACCCGAGGAGCTCCCGGCAGGAGTACTGTGAAAGTCTTAAGGACAACAAATAATGGCGTATCGCTTCTGGTGAACTAGCCAGAGTAAGCTTGTAGATGTGACTGTGGTAAAATGGGGAGCAAGTGGCAGGAGTAACTATGACTCTCTTAGGGTTGCCAAATGACTCGTCAAAAGGCGAATTACATCGGCAAACCCGAGGAGCTCCCGGAAGGAGTACTGTGAAAGTCTTAAGGTCAACAAATAATGGCGTATCGCTCTGGTGAACTGGCCAGAGTAAGCTTGTAGATGCGACTGTGGTAAAACGAGGAGCAAGTGGCAGGAGTAACTATGACTCTCTTAAGGTAGCCAAATGCCTCGTCAACAGGCGAATTCCAACGGCAAACTCGAGGAGCTCCCAGCAGGAGTACTGTGAAAGTCTTAAGGTCAACAAATAATGGCGTATCGCTTCTGGTGAACTGGCCAGAGTAAGCTTGTAGATGCGACTGTGGTAAAATGGGGAGCAAGTGGCAGGAGTAACTATGACTCTCTTAGGGTTGCCAAATAACTCGTCAAAAGGCGAATTACATCGGCAAACCCGAGGAGCTCCCGGAAGGAGTACTGTGAAAGTCTTAAGGTCAACAAATAATGGCGTATCGCTCTGGTGAACTGGCCAGAGTAAGCTTGTAGATGCGACTGTGGTAAAATGGGGAGCAAGTGGCAGGAGTAACTATGACTCTCTTAGGGTTGCCAAATAACTCGTCAAAAGGCGAATTACATCGGCAAACCCGAGGAGCTCCCGGAAGGAGTACTGTGAATGTCTTAAGATCAACAAATAATGGCGTATCGCTTCTGGTGAACTAGCCAGAGTAAGCTTGTAGATGCGACTGTGGTAAAACGAGGAGCAAGTGGCAGGAGTAACTATGACTCTCTTAAGGTATCCAAATGCCTCGTCAACAGGAGAATTCCAACGGCAAACTCGAGGAGCTCCCGGCAGGAGTACTGTGAAAGTCTTAAGGTCAACAAATAATGGCGTATCGCTTCTGGTGAACTGGCCAGAGTAAGCTTGTAGATGCGACTGTGGTAAAACGAGGAGCAAGTGGCAGGAGTAACTATGACTCTCTTAAGGTAGCCAAATGCCTCGTCAACAGGCGAATTCCAACGGCAAACTCGAGGAGCTCCCGGCAGGAGTACTGTGAAAGTCTTAAGGTCAACAAATAATGGCGTATCGCTTCTGGTGAACTGGCCAGAGTAAGCTTGTAGATGCGACTGTGGTAAAATGGGGAGCAAGTGGCAGGAGTAACTATGACTCTCTTAGGGTTGCCAAATAACTCGTCAAAAGGCGAATTACATCGGCAAACCCGAGGAGCTCCCGGAAGGAGTACTGTGAATGTCTTAAGATCAACAAATAATGGCGTATCGCTTCTGGTGAACTAGCCAGAGTAAGCTTGTAGATGCGACTGTGGTAAAACGAGGAGCAAGTGGCAGGAGTAACTATGACTCTCTTAAGGTAGCCAAATGCCTCGTCAACAGGCGAATTCCAACGGCAAACTCGAGGAGCTCCCGGCAGGAGTACTGTGAAAGTCTTAAGATCAACAAATAATGGCGTATCGCTTCTGGTGAACTAGCCAGAGTGAGCTTGTAGATGCGACTGTGGTAAAACGAGGAGCAAGAGGCAGGAGTAACTATGACTCTCGTAAGGTAGCCAAATGCCTCGTCAACAGGCGAATTCCAACGGCAAACTCGAGGAGCTCCCGGCAGGAGTACTGTGAAAGTCTTAAGGTCAACAAATAATGGCGTATCGCTTCTGGTGAACTAGCCAGAGTAAGCTTGTAGATGTGACTGTGGTAAAATGGGGAGCAAGTGGCAGGAGTAACTATGACTCCCTTAAGGTTGCC
This sequence comes from Schistocerca nitens, assembly GCF_023898315.1. Classification (NCBI taxonomy): domain Eukaryota; kingdom Metazoa; phylum Arthropoda; class Insecta; order Orthoptera; family Acrididae; genus Schistocerca; species Schistocerca nitens. The sequence continues at coordinate 667,120,446 of NC_064619.1, read as the reverse complement.
AAATGACTCGTCAAAAGGCGAATTCCAACGGCAAACTCGAGGAGCTCCCGGAAGGAGTACTGTGAAAGTCTTAAGGACAACAAATAATGGCGTATCGCTTCTGGTGAACTAGCCAGAGTAAGCTTGTAGATGTGACTGTGGTAAAATGGGGAGCAAGTGGCAGGAGTAACTATGACTCTCTTAGGGTTGCCAAATGACTCGTCAAAAGGCGAATTACATCGGCAAACCCGAGGAGCTCCCGGCAGGAGTACTGTGAAAGTCTTAAGGACAACAAATAATGGCGTATCGCTTCTGGTGAACTGGCCAGAGTAAGCTTGTAGATGCGACTGTGGTAAAACGAGGAGCAAGTGGCAGGAGTAACTATGACTCTCTTAAGGTAGCCAAATGCCTCGTCAACAGGCGAATTCCAACGGCAAACTCGAGGAGCTCCCAGCAGGAGTACTGTGAAAGTCTTAAGGTCAACAAATAATGGCGTATCGCTTCTGGTGAACTGGCCAGAGTAAGCTTGTAGATGCGACTGTGGTAAAATGGGGAGCAAGTGGCAGGAGTAACTATGACTCTCTTAGGGTTGCCAAATAACTCGTCAAAAGGCGAATTACATCGGCAAACCCGAGGAGCTCCCGGAAGGAGTACTGTGAAAGTCTTAAGGTCAACAAATAATGGCGTATCGCTCTGGTGAACTGGCCAGAGTAAGCTTGTAGATGCGACTGTGGTAAAATGGGGAGCAAGTGGCAGGAGTAACTATGACTCTCTTAGGGTTGCCAAATAACTCGTCAAAAGGCGAATTACATCGGCAAACCCGAGGAGCTCCCGGAAGGAGTACTGTGAATGTCTTAAGATCAACAAATAATGGCGTATCGCTTCTGGTGAACTAGCCAGAGTAAGCTTGTAGATGCGACTGTGGTAAAACGAGGAGCAAGTGGCAGGAGTAACTATGACTCTCTTAAGGTATCCAAATGCCTCGTCAACAGGAGAATTCCAACGGCAAACTCGAGGAGCTCCCGGCAGGAGTACTGTGAAAGTCTTAAGGACAACAAATAATGGCGTATCGCTTCTGGTGAACTAGCCAGAGTAAGCTTGTAGATGTGACTGTGGTAAAATGGGGAGCAAGTGGCAGGAGTAACTATGACTCTCTTAGGGTTGCCAAATGACTCGTCAAAAGGCGAATTACATCGGCAAACCCGAGGAGCTCCCGGCAGGAGTACTGTGAAAGTCTTAAGGACAACAAATAATGGCGTATCGCTTCTGGTGAACTAGCCAGAGTAAGCTTGTAGATGTGACTGTGGTAAAATGGGGAGCAAGTGGCAGGAGTAACTATGACTCTCTTAGGGTTGCCAAATGACTCGTCAAAAGGCGAATTACATCGGCAAACCCGAGGAGCTCCCGGAAGGAGTACTGTGAAAGTCTTAAGGTCAACAAATAATGGCGTATCGCTCTGGTGAACTGGCCAGAGTAAGCTTGTAGATGCGACTGTGGTAAAACGAGGAGCAAGTGGCAGGAGTAACTATGACTCTCTTAAGGTAGCCAAATGCCTCGTCAACAGGCGAATTCCAACGGCAAACTCGAGGAGCTCCCGGCAGGAGTACTGTGAAAGTCTTAAGGTCAACAAATAATGGCGTATCGCTTCTGGTGAACTGGCCAGAGTAAGCTTGTAGATGCGACTGTGGTAAAATGGGGAGCAAGTGGCAGGAGTAACTATGACTCTCTTAGGGTTGCCCAATAACTCGTCAAAAGGCGAATTACATCGGCAAACCCGAGGAGCTCCCGGAAGGAGTACTGTGAAAGTCTTAAGGTCAACAAATAATGGCGTATCGCTCTGGTGAACTGGCCAGAGTAAGCTTGTAGATGCGACTGTGGTAAAACGAGGAGCAAGTGGCAGGAGTAACTATGACTCTCTTAAGGTAGCCAAATGCCTCGTCAACAGGCGAATTCCAACGGCAAACTCGAGGAGCTCCCGGCAGGAGTACTGTGAAAGTCTTAAGGTCAACAAATAATGGCGTATCGCTTCTGGTGAACTAGCCAGAGTAAGCTTGTAGATGTGACTGTGGTAAAATGGGGAGCAAGTGGCAGGAGTAACTATGACTCCCTTAAGGTTGCCAAATGACTCGTCAAAAGGCGAATTCCAACGGCAAACTCGAGGAGCTCCCGGAAGGAGTACTGTGAAAGTCTTAAGGACAACAAATAATGGCGTATCGCTTCTGGTGAACTAGCCAGAGTAAGCTTGTAGATGTGACTGTGGTAAAATGGGGAGCAAGTGGCAGGAGTAACTATGACTCTCTTAGGGTTGCCAAATGACTCGTCAAAAGGCGAATTACATCGGCAAACCCGAGGAGCTCCCGGCAGGAGTACTGTGAAAGTCTTAAGGACAACAAATAATGGCGTATCGCTTCTGGTGAACTAGCCAGAGTAAGCGTGTAGATGTGACTGTGGTAAAATGGGGAGCAAGTGGCAGGAGTAACTATGACTCTCTTAGGGTTGCCAAATGACTCGTCAAAAGGCGAATTACATCGGCAAACCCGAGGAGCTCCCGGAAGGAGTACTGTGAAAGTCTTAAGGTCAACAAATAATGGCGTATCGCTCTGGTGAACTGGCCAGAGTAAGCTTGTAGATGCGACTGTGGTAAAACGAGGAGCAAGTGGCAGGAGTAACTATGACTCTCTTAAGGTAGCCAAATGCCTCGTCAACAGGCGAATTCCAACGGCAAACTCGAGGAGCTCCCGGCAGGAGTACTGTGAAAGTCTTAAGGTCAACAAATAATGGCGTATCGCTTCTGGTGAACTGGCCAGAGTAAGCTTGTAGATGCGACTGTGGTAAAATGGGGAGCAAGTGGCAGGAGTAACTATGACTCTCTTAGGGTTGCCAAATAACTCGTCAAAAGGCGAATTACATCGGCAAACCCGAGGAGCTCCCGGAAGGAGTACTGTGAAAGTCTTAAGGTCAACAAATAATGGCGTATCGCTCTGGTGAACTGGCCAGAGTAAGCTTGTAGATGCGACTGTGGTAAAACGAGGAGCAAGTGGCAGGAGTAACTATGACTCTCTTAAGGTAGCCAAATGCCTCGTCAACAGGCGAATTCCAACGGCAAACTCGAGGAGCTCCCGGCAGGAGTACTGTGAAAGTCTTAAGGTCAACAAATAATGGCGTATCGCTTCTGGTGAACTGGCCAGAGTAAGCTTGTAGATGCGACTGTGGTAAAATGGGGAGCAAGTGGCAGGAGTAACTATGACTCTCTTAGGGTTGCCAAATAACTCGTCAAAAGGCGAATTACATCGGCAAACCCGAGGAGCTCCCGGAAGGAGTACTGTGAATGTCTTAAGATCAACAAATAATGGCGTATCGCTTCTGGTGAACTAGCCAGAGTAAGCTTGTAGATGCGACTGTGGTAAAACGAGGAGCAAGTGGCAGGAGTAACTATGACTCTCTTAAGGTAGCCAAATGCCTCGTCAACAGGCGAATTCCAACGGCAAACCCGAGGAGCTCCCGGAAGGAGTACTGTGAATGTCTTAAGATCAACAAATAATGGCGTATCGCTTCTGGTGAACTAGCCAGAGTAAGCTTGTAGATGCGACTGTGGTAAAACGAGGAGCAAGTGGCAGGAGTAACTATGACTCTCTTAAGGTATCCAAATGCCTCGTCAACAGGAGAATTCCAACGGCAAACTCGAGGAGCTCCCGGCAGGAGTACTGTGAAAGTCTTAAGATCAACAAATAATGGCGTATCGCTTCTGGTGAACTGGCCAGAGTAAGCTTGTAGATGCGACTGTGGTAAAACGAGGAGCAAGTGGCAGGAGTAACTATGACTCTCTTAAGGTATCCAAATGCCTCGTCAACAGGAGAATTCCAACGGCAAACTCGAGGAGCTCCCGGCAGGAGTACTGTGAAAGTCTTAAGGACAACAAATAATGGCGTATCGCTTCAGGTGAACTAGCCAGAGTAAGCTTGTAGATGTGACTGTGGTAAAATGGGGAGCAACTGGCAGGAGTAACTATGACTCTCTTAGGGTTGCCAAATGACTCGTCAAAAGGCGAATTACATCGGCAAACCCGAGGAGCTCCCGGCAGGAGTACTGTGAAAGTCTTAAGGACAACAAATAATGGCGTATCGCTTCTGGTGAACTAGCCAGAGTAAGCTTGTAGATGTGACTGTGGTAAAATGGGGAGCAAGTGGCAGGAGTAACTATGACTCTCTTAGGGTTGCCAAATGACTCGTCAAAAGGCGAATTACATCGGCAAACCCGAGGAGCTCCCGGAAGGAGTACTGTGAAAGTCTTAAGGTCAACAAATAATGGCGTATCGCTCTGGTGAACTGGCCAGAGTAAGCTTGTAGATGCGACTGTGGTAAAACGAGGAGCAAGTGGCAGGAGTAACTATGACTCTCTTAAGGTAGCCAAATGCCTCGTCAACAGGCGAATTCCAACGGCAAACTCGAGGAGCTCCCGGCAGGAGTACTGTGAAAGTCTTAAGGTCAACAAATAATGGCGTATCGCTTCTGGTGAACTGGCCAGAGTAAGCTTGTAGATGCGACTGTGGTAAAATGGGGAGCAAGTGGCAGGAGTAACTATGACTCTCTTAGGGTTGCCAAATAACTCGTCAAAAGGCGAATTACATCGGCAAACCCGAGGAGCTCCCGGAAGGAGTACTGTGAAAGTCTTAAGGTCAACAAATAATGGCGTATCGCTCTGGTGAACTGGCCAGAGTAAGCTTGTAGATGCGACTGTGGTAAAACGAGGAGCAAGTGGCAGGAGTAACTATGACTCTCTTAAGGTAGCCAAATGCCTCGTCAACAGGCGAATTCCAACGGCAAACTCGAGGAGCTCCCGGCAGGAGTACTGTGAAAGTCTTAAGGTCAACAAATAATGGCGTATCGCTTCTGGTGAACTGGCCAGAGTAAGCTTGTAGATGCGACTGTGGTAAAATGGGGAGCAAGTGGCAGGAGTAACTATGACTCTCTTAGGGTTGCCAAATAACTCGTCAAAAGGCGAATTACATCGGCAAACCCGAGGAGCTCCCGGAAGGAGTACTGTGAATGTCTTAAGATCAACAAATAATGGCGTATCGCTTCTGGTGAACTAGCCAGAGTAAGCTTGTAGATGCGACTGTGGTAAAACGAGGAGCAAGTGGCAGGAGTAACTATGACTCTCTTAAGGTAGCCAAATGCCTCGTCAACAGGCGAATTCCAACGGCAAACTCGAGGAGCTCCCGGCAGGAGTACTGTGAAAGTCTTAAGATCAACAAATAATGGCGTATCGCTTCTGCTGAACTAGCCAGAGTAAGCTTGTAGATGCGACTGTGGTAAAACGAGGAGCAAGAGGCAGGAGTAACTATGACTCTCGTAAGGTAGCCAAATGCCTCGTCAACAGGCGAATTCCAACGGCAAACTCGAGGAGCTCCCGGCAGGAGTACTGTGAAAGTCTTAAGGTCAACAAATAATGGCGTATCGCTTCTGGTGAACTAGCCAGAGTAAGCTTGTAGATGTGACTGTGGTAAAATGGGGAGCAAGTGGCAGGAGTAACTATGACTCCCTTAAGGTTGCCAAATGACTCGTCAAAAGGCGAATTCCAACGGCAAACTCGAGGAGCTCCCGGCAGGAGTACTGTGAAAGTCTTAAGGACAACAAATAATGGCGTATCGCTTCTGGTGAACTAGCCAGAGTAAGCTTGTAGATGTGACTGTGGTAAAATGGGGAGCAAGTGGCAGGAGTAACTATGACTCTCTTAGGGTTGCCAAATGACTCGTCAAAAGGCGAATTACATCGGCAAACCCGAGGAGCTCCCGGCAGGAGTACTGTGAAAGTCTTAAGGACAACAAATAATGGCGTATCGCTTCTGGTGAACTAGCCAGAGTAAGCTTGTAGATGTGACTGTGGTAAAATGGGGAGCAAGTGGCAGGAGTAACTATGACTCTCTTAGGGTTGCCAAATGACTCGTCAAAAGGCGAATTACATCGGCAAACCCGAGGAGCTCCCGGAAGGAGTACTGTGAAAGTCTTAAGGTCAACAAATAATGGCGTATCGCTCTGGTGAACTGGCCAGAGTAAGCTTGTAGATGCGACTGTGGTAAAACGAGGAGCAAGTGGCAGGAGTAACTATGACTCTCTTAAGGTAGCCAAATGCCTCGTCAACAGGCGAATTCCAACGGCAAACTCGAGGAGCTCCCAGCAGGAGTACTGTGAAAGTCTTAAGGTCAACAAATAATGGCGTATCGCTTCTGGTGAACTGGCCAGAGTAAGCTTGTAGATGCGACTGTGGTAAAATGGGGAGCAAGTGGCAGGAGTAACTATGACTCTCTTAGGGTTGCCTAATAACTCGTCAAAAGGCGAATTACATCGGCAAACCCGAGGAGCTCCCGGAAGGAGTACTGTGAAAGTCTTAAGGTCAACAAATAATGGCGTATCGCTCTGGTGAACTGGCCAGAGTAAGCTTGTAGATGCGACTGTGGTAAAATGGGGAGCAAGTGGCAGGAGTAACTATGACTCTCTTAGGGTTGCCAAATAACTCGTCAAAAGGCGAATTACATCGGCAAACCCGAGGAGCTCCCGGAAGGAGTACTGTGAATGTCTTAAGATCAACAAATAATGGCGTATCGCTTCTGGTGAACTAGCCAGAGTAAGCTTGTAGATGCGACTGTGGTAAAACGAGGAGCAAGTGGCAGGAGTAACTATGACTCTCTTAAGGTATCCAAATGCCTCGTCAACAGGAGAATTCCAACGGCAAACTCGAGGAGCTCCCGGCAGGAGTACTGTGAAAGTCTTAAGGACAACAAATAATGGCGTATCGCTTCTGGTGAACTAGCCAGAGTAAGCTTGTAGATGTGACTGTGGTAAAATGGGGAGCAAGTGGCAGGAGTAACTATGACTCTCTTAGGGTTGCCAAATGACTCGTCAAAAGGCGAATTACATCGGCAAACCCGAGGAGCTCCCGGCAGGAGTACTGTGAAAGTCTTAAGGACAACAAATAATGGCGTATCGCTTCTGGTGAACTAGCCAGAGTAAGCTTGTAGATGTGACTGTGGTAAAATGGGGAGCAAGTGGCAGGAGTAACTATGACTCTCTTAGGGTTGCCAAATGACTCGTCAAAAGGCGAATTACATCGGCAAACCCGAGGAGCTCCCGGAAGGAGTACTGTGAAAGTCTTAAGGTCAACAAATAATGGCGTATCGCTCTGGTGAACTGGCCAGAGTAAGCTTGTAGATGCGACTGTGGTAAAACGAGGAGCAAGTGGCAGGAGTAACTATGACTCTCTTAAGGTAGCCAAATGCCTCGTCAACAGGCGAATTCCAACGGCAAACTCGAGGAGCTCCCGGCAGGAGTACTGTGAAAGTCTTAAGGTCAACAAATAATGGCGTATCGCTTCTGGTGAACTGGCCAGAGTAAGCTTGTAGATGCGACTGTGGTAAAATGGGGAGCAAGTGGCAGGAGTAACTATGACTCTCTTAGGGTTGCCAAATAACTCGTCAAAAGGCGAATTACATCGGCAAACCCGAGGAGCTCCCGGAAGGAGTACTGTGAAAGTCTTAAGGTCAACAAATAATGGCGTATCGCTCTGGTGAACTGGCCAGAGTAAGCTTGTAGATGCGACTGTGGTAAAACGAGGAGCAAGTGGCAGGAGTAACTATGACTCTCTTAAGGTAGCCAAATGCCTCGTCAACAGGCGAATTCCAACGGCAAACTCGAGGAGCTCCCGGCAGGAGTACTGTGAAAGTCTTAAGGTCAACAAATAATGGCGTATCGCTTCTGGTGAACTAGCCAGAGTAAGCTTGTAGATGTGACTGTGGTAAAATGGGGAGCAAGTGGCAGGAGTAACTATGACTCCCTTAAGGTTGCCAAATGACTCGTCAAAAGGCGAATTCCAACGGCAAACTCGAGGAGCTCCCGGAAGGAGTACTGTGAAAGTCTTAAGGACAACAAATAATGGCGTATCGCTTCTGGTGAACTAGCCAGAGTAAGCTTGTAGATGTGACTGTGGTAAAATGGGGAGCAAGTGGCAGGAGTAACTATGACTCTCTTAGGGTTGCCAAATGACTCGTCAAAAGGCGAATTACATCGGCAAACCCGAGGAGCTCCCGGCAGGAGTACTGTGAAAGTCTTAAGGACAACAAATAATGGCGTATCGCTTCTGGTGAACTAGCCAGAGTAAGCGTGTAGATGTGACTGTGGTAAAATGGGGAGCAAGTGGCAGGAGTAACTATGACTCTCTTAGGGTTGCCAAATGACTCGTCAAAAGGCGAATTACATCGGCAAACCCGAGGAGCTCCCGGAAGGAGTACTGTGAAAGTCTTAAGGTCAACAAATAATGGCGTATCGCTCTGGTGAACTGGCCAGAGTAAGCTTGTAGATGCGACTGTGGTAAAACGAGGAGCAAGTGGCAGGAGTAACTATGACTCTCTTAAGGTAGCCAAATGCCTCGTCAACAGGCGAATTCCAACGGCAAACTCGAGGAGCTCCCGGCAGGAGTACTGTGAAAGTCTTAAGGTCAACAAATAATGGCGTATCGCTTCTGGTGAACTGGCCAGAGTAAGCTTGTAGATGCGACTGTGGTAAAATGGGGAGCAAGTGGCAGGAGTAACTATGACTCTCTTAGGGTTGCCAAATAACTCGTCAAAAGGCGAATTACATCGGCAAACCCGAGGAGCTCCCGGAAGGAGTACTGTGAAAGTCTTAAGGTCAACAAATAATGGCGTATCGCTCTGGTGAACTGGCCAGAGTAAGCTTGTAGATGCGACTGTGGTAAAACGAGGAGCAAGTGGCAGGAGTAACTATGACTCTCTTAAGGTAGCCAAATGCCTCGTCAACAGGCGAATTCCAACGGCAAACTCGAGGAGCTCCCGGCAGGAGTACTGTGAAAGTCTTAAGGTCAACAAATAATGGCGTATCGCTTCTGGTGAACTAGCCAGAGTAAGCTTGTAGATGTGACTGTGGTAAAATGGGGAGCAAGTGGCAGGAGTAACTATGACTCCCTTAAGGTTGCCAAATGACTCGTCAAAAGGCGAATTCCAACGGCAAACTCGAGGAGCTCCCGGAAGGAGTACTGTGAAAGTCTTAAGGACAACAAATAATGGCGTATCGCTTCTGGTGAACTAGCCAGAGTAAGCTTGTAGATGTGACTGTGGTAAAATGGGGAGCAAGTGGCAGGAGTAACTATGACTCTCTTAGGGTTGCCAAATGACTCGTCAAAAGGCGAATTACATCGGCAAACCCGAGGAGCTCCCGGCAGGAGTACTGTGAAAGTCTTAAGGACAACAAATAATGGCGTATCGCTTCTGGTGAACTAGCCAGAGTAAGCGTGTAGATGTGACTGTGGTAAAATGGGGAGCAAGTGGCAGGAGTAACTATGACTCTCATAGGGTTGCCAAATGACTCGTCAAAAGGCGAATTACATCGGCAAACCCGAGGAGCTCCCGGAAGGAGTACTGTGAAAGTCTTAAGGTCAACAAATAATGGCGTATCGCTCTGGTGAACTGGCCAGAGTAAGCTTGTAGATGCGACTGTGGTAAAACGAGGAGCAAGTGGCAGGAGTAACTATGACTCTCTTAAGGTAGCCAAATGCCTCGTCAACAGGCGAATTCCAACGGGAAACTCGAGGAGCTCCCGGCAGGAGTACTGTGAAAGTCTTAAGGTCAACAAATAATGGCGTATCGCTTCTGGTGAACTGGCCAGAGTAAGCTTGTAGATGCGACTGTGGTAAAATGGGGAGCAAGTGGCAGGAGTAACTATGACTCTCTTAGGGTTGCCAAATAACTCGTCAAAAGGCGAATTACATCGGCAAACCCGAGGAGCTCCCGGAAGGAGTACTGTGAAAGTCTTAAGGTCAACAAATAATGGCGTATCGCTCTGGTGAACTGGCCAGAGTAAGCTTGTAGATGCGACTGTGGTAAAACGAGGAGCAAGTGGCAGGAGTAACTATGACTCTCTTAAGGTAGCCAAATGCCTCGTCAACAGGCGAATTCCAACGGCAAACTCGAGGAGCTCCCGGCAGGAGTACTGTGAAAGTCTTAAGGTCAACAAATAATGGCGTATCGCTTCTGGTGAACTGGCCAGAGTAAGCTTGTAGATGCGACTGTGGTAAAATGGGGAGCAAGTGGCAGGAGTAACTATGACTCTCTTAGGGTTGCCAAATAACTCGTCAAAAGGCGAATTACATCGGCAAACCCGAGGAGCTCCCGGAAGGAGTACTGTGAATGTCTTAAGATCAACAAATAATGGCGTATCGCTTCTGGTGAACTAGCCAGAGTAAGCTTGTAGATGCGACTGTGGTAAAACGAGGAGCAAGTGGCAGGAGTAACTATGACTCTCTTAAGGTAGCCAAATGCCTCGTCAACAGGCGAATTCCAACGGCAAACCCGAGGAGCTCCCGGAAGGAGTACTGTGAATGTCTTAAGATCAACAAATAATGGCGTATCGCTTCTGGTGAACTAGCCAGAGTAAGCTTGTAGATGCGACTGTGGTAAAACGAGGAGCAAGTGGCAGGAGTAACTATGACTCTCTTAAGGTATCCAAATGCCTCGTCAACAGGAGAATTCCAACGGCAAACTCGAGGAGCTCCCGGCAGGAGTACTGTGAAAGTCTTAAGGTCAACAAATAATGGCGTATCGCTTCTGGTGAACTGGCCAGAGTAAGCTTGTAGATGCGACTGTGGTAAAACGAGGAGCAAGTGGCAGGAGTAACTATGACTCTCTTAAGGTATCCAAATGCCTCGTCAACAGGAGAATTCCAACGGCAAACTCGAGGAGCTCCCGGCAGGAGTACTGTGAAAGTCTTAAGGACAACAAATAATGGCGTATCGCTTCTGGTGAACTAGCCAGAGTAAGCTTGTAGATGTGACTGTGGTAAAATGGGGAGCAACTGGCAGGAGTAACTATGACTCTCTTAGGGTTGCCAAATGACTCGTCAAAAGGCGAATTACATCGGCAAACCCGAGGAGCTCCCGGCAGGAGTACTGTGAAAGTCTTAAGGACAACAAATAATGGCGTATCGCTTCTGGTGAACTAGCCAGAGTAAGCTTGTAGATGTGACTGTGGTAAAATGGGGAGCAAGTGGCAGGAGTAACTATGACTCTCTTAGGGTTGCCAAATGACTCGTCAAAAGGCGAATTACATCGGCAAACCCGAGGAGCTCCCGGAAGGAGTACTGTGAAAGTCTTAAGGTCAACAAATAATGGCGTATCGCTCTGGTGAACTGGCCAGAGTAAGCTTGTAGATGCGACTGTGGTAAAACGAGGAGCAAGTGGCAGGAGTAACTATGACTCTCTTAAGGTAGCCAAATGCCTCGTCAACAGGCGAATTCCAACGGCAAACTCGAGGAGCTCCCGGCAGGAGTACTGTGAAAGTCTTAAGGTCAACAAATAATGGCGTATCGCTTCTGGTGAACTGGCCAGAGTAAGCTTGTAGATGCGACTGTGGTAAAATGGGGAGCAAGTGGCAGGAGTAACTATGACTCTCTTAGGGTTGCCAAATAACTCGTCAAAAGGCGAATTACATCGGCAAACCCGAGGAGCTCCCGGAAGGAGTACTGTGAAAGTCTTAAGGTCAACAAATAATGGCGTATCGCTCTGGTGAACTGGCCAGAGTAAGCTTGTAGATGCGACTGTGGTAAAACGAGGAGCAAGTGGCAGGAGTAACTATGACTCTCTTAAGGTAGCCAAATGCCTCGTCAACAGGCGAATTCCAACGGCAAACTCGAGGAGCTCCCGGCAGGAGTACTGTGAAAGTCTTAAGGTCAACAAATAATGGCGTATCGCTTCTGGTGAACTGGCCAGAGTAAGCTTGTAGATGCGACTGTGGTAAAATGGGGAGCAAGTGGCAGGAGTAACTATGACTCTCTTAGGGTTGCCAAATAACTCGTCAAAAGGCGAATTACATCGGCAAACCCGAGGAGCTCCCGGAAGGAGTACTGTGAATGTCTTAAGATCAACAAATAATGGCGTATCGCTTCTGGTGAACTAGCCAGAGTAAGCTTGTAGATGCGACTGTGGTAAAACGAGGAGCAAGTGGCAGGAGTAACTATGACTCTCTTAAGGTAGCCAAATGCCTCGTCAACAGGCGAATTCCAACGGCAAACTCGAGGAGCTCCCGGCAGGAATACTGTGAAAGTCTTAAGATCAACAAATAATGGCGTATCGCTTCTGGTGAACTAGCCAGAGTAAGCTTGTAGATGCGACTGTGGTAAAACGAGGAGCAAGAGGCAGGAGTAACTATGACTCTCGTAAGGTAGCCAAATGCCTCGTCAACAGGCGAATTCCAACGGCAAACTCGAGGAGCTCCCGGCAGGAGTACTGTGAAAGTCTTAAGGTCAACAAATAATGGCGTATCGCTTCTGGTGAACTAGCCAGAGTAAGCTTGTAGATGTGACTGTGGTAAAATGGGGAGCAAGTGGCAGGAGTAACTATGACTCCCTTAAGGTTGCCAAATGACTCGTCAAAAGGCGAATTCCAACGGCAAACTCGAGGAGCTCCCGGAAGGAGTACTGTGAAAGTCTTAAGGACAACAAATAATGGCGTATCGCTTCTGGTGAACTAGCCAGAGTAAGCTTGTAGATGTGACTGTGGTAAAATGGGGAGCAAGTGGCAGGAGTAACTATGACTCTCTTAGGGTTGCCAAATGACTCGTCAAAAGGCGAATTACATCGGCAAACCCGAGGAGCTCCCGGAAGGAGTACTGTGAAAGTCTTAAGGTCAACAAATAATGGCGTATCGCTCTGGTGAACTGGCCAGAGTAAGCTTGTAGATGCGACTGTGGTAAAACGAGGAGCAAGTGGCAGGAGTAACTATGACTCTCTTAAGGTAGCCAAATGCCTCGTCAACAGGCGAATTCCAACGGCAAACTCGAGGAGCTCCCGGCAGGAGTACTGTGAAAGTCTTAAGGTCAACAAATAATGGCGTATCGCTTCTGGTGAACTGGCCAGAGTAAGCTTGTAGATGCGACTGTGGTAAAATGGGGAGCAAGTGGCAGGAGTAACTATGACTCTCTTAGGGTTGCCAAATAACTCGTCAAAAGGCGAATTACATCGGCAAACCCGAGGAGCTCCCGGAAGGAGTACTGTGAATGTCTTAAGATCAACAAATAATGGCGTATCGCTTCTGGTGAACTAGCCAGAGTAAGCTTGTAGATGCGACTGTGGTAAAACGAGGAGCAAGTGGCAGGAGTAACTATGACTCTCTTAAGGTAGCCAAATGCCTCGTCAACAGGCGAATTCCAACGGCAAACTCGAGGAGCTCCCGGCAGGAGTACTGTGAAAGTCTTAAGATCAACAAATAATGGCGTATCGCTTCTGGTGAACTAGCCAGAGTAAGCTTGTAGATGCGACTGTGGTAAAACGAGGAGCAAGTGGCAGGAGTAACTATGACTCTCGTAAGGTAGCCAAATGCCTCGTCAACAGGCGAATTCCAACGGCAAACTCGAGGAGCTCCCGGCAGGAGTACTGTGAAAGTCTTAAGGTCAACAAATAATGGCGTATCGCTTCTGGTGAACTAGCCAGAGTAAGCTTGTAGATGTGACTGTGGTAAAATGGGGAGCAAGTGGCAGGAGTAACTATGACTCCCTTAAGGTTGCCAAATGACTCGTCAAAAGGCGAATTCCAACGGCAAACTCGAGGAGCTCCCGGAAGGAGTACTGTGAAAGTCTTAAGGACAACAAATAATGGCGTATCGCTTCTGGTGAACTAGCCAGAGTAAGCTTGTAGATGTGACTGTGGTAAAATGGGGAGCAAGTGGCAGGAGTAACTATGACTCTCTTAGGGTTGCCAAATGACTCGTCAAAAGGCGAATTACATCGGCAAACCCGAGGAGCTCCCGGCAGGAGTACTGTGAAAGTCTTAAGGACAACAAATAATGGCGTATCGCTTCTGGTGAACTAGCCAGAGTAAGCTTGTAGATGTGACTGTGGTAAAATGGGGAGCAAGTGGCAGGAGTAACTATGACTCTCTTAGGGTTGCCAAATAACTCGTCAAAAGGCGAATTACATCGGCAAACCCGAGGAGCTCCCGGAAGGAGTACTGTGAAAGTCTTAAGGTCAACAAATAATGGCGTATCGCTCTGGTGAACTGGCCAGAGTAAGCTTGTAGATGCGACTGTGGTAAAACGAGGAGCAAGTGGCAGGAGTAACTATGACTCTCTTAAGGTAGCCAAATGCCTCGTCAACAGGCGAATTCCAACGGCTAACTCGAGGAGCTCCCAGCAGGAGTACTGTGAAAGTCTTAAGGTCAACAAATAATGGCGTATCGCTTCTGGTGAACTGGCCAGAGTAAGCTTGTAGATGCGACTGTGGTAAAATGGGGAGCAAGTGGCAGGAGTAACTATGACTCTCTTAGGGTTGCCAAATAACTCGTCAAAAGGCGAATTACATCGGCAAACCCGAGGAGCTCCCGGAAGGAGTACTGTGAAAGTCTTAAGGTCAACAAATAATGGCGTATCGCTCTGGTGAACTGGCCAGAGTAAGCTTGTAGATGCGACTGTGGTAAAATGGGGAGCAAGTTGCAGGAGTAACTATGACTCTCTTAGGGTTGCCAAATAACTCGTCAAAAGGCGAATTACATCGGCAAACCCGAGGAGCTCCCGGAAGGAGTACTGTGAATGTCTTAAGATCAACAAATAATGGCGTATCGCTTCTGGTGAACTAGCCAGAGTAAGCTTGTAGATGTGACTGTGGTAAAATGGGGAGCAAGTGGCAGGAGTAACTATGACTCTCTTAGGGTTGCCAAATGACTCGTCAAAAGGCGAATTACATCGGCAAACCCGAGGAGCTCCCGGCAGGAGTACTGTGAAAGTCTTAAGGACAACAAATAATGGCGTATCGCTTCTGGTGAACTAGCCAGAGTAAGCTTGTAGATGTGACTGTGGTAAAATGGGGAGCAAGTGGCAGGAGTAACTATGACTCTCTTAGGGTTGCCAAATGACTCGTCAAAAGGCGAATTACATCGGCAAACCCGAGGAGCTCCCGGAAGGAGTACTGTGAAAGTCTTAAGGTCAACAAATAATGGCGTATCGCTCTGGTGAACTGGCCAGAGTAAGCTTGTAGATGCGACTGTGGTAAAACGAGGAGCAAGTGGCAGGAGTAACCATGACTCTCTTAAGGTAGCCAAATGCCTCGTCAACAGGCGAATTCCAACGGCAAACTCGAGGAGCTCCCGGCAGGAGTACTGTGAAAGTCTTAAGGTCAACAAATAATGGCGTATCGCTTCTGGTGAACTGGCCAGAGTAAGCTTGTAGATGCGACTGTGGTAAAATGGGGAGCAAGTGGCAGGAGTAACTATGACTCTCTTAGGGTTGCCAAATAACTCGTCAAAAGGCGAATTACATCGGCAAACCCGAGGAGCTCCCGGAAGGAGTACTGTGAAAGTCTTAAGGTCAACAAATAATGGCGTATCGCTCTGGTGAACTGGCCAGAGTAAGCTTGTAGATGCGACTGTGGTAAAACGAGGAGCAAGTGGCAGGAGTAACTATGACTCTCTTAAGGTAGCCAAATGCCTCGTCAACAGGCGAATTCCAACGGCAAACTCGAGGAGCTCCCGGCAGGAGTACTGTGAAAGTCTTAAGGTCAACAAATAATGGCGTATCGCTTCTGGTGAACTGGCCAGAGTAAGCTTGTAGATGCGACTGTGGTAAAATGGGGAGCAAGTGGCAGGAGTAACTATGACTCTCTTAGGGTTGCCAAATAACTCGTCAAAAGGCGAATTACATCGGCAAACCCGAGGAGCTCCCGGAAGGAGTACTGTGAAAGTCTTAAGGTCAACAAATAATGGCGTATCGCTCTGGTGAACTGGCCAGAGTAAGCTTGTAGATGCGACTGTGGTAAAACGAGGAGCAAGTGGCAGGAGTAACTATGACTCTCTTAAGGTAGCCAAATGCATCGTCAACAGGCGAATTCCAACGGCAAACTCGAGGAGCTCCCGGCAGGAGTACTGTGAAAGTCTTAAGGTCAACAAATAATGGCGTATCGCTTCTGGTGAACTGGCCAGAGTAAGCTTGTAGATGCGACTGTGGTAAAATGGGGAGCAAGTGGCAGGAGTAACTATGACTCTCTTAGGGTTGCCAAATAACTCGTCAAAAGGCGAATTACATCGGCAAACCCGAGGAGCTCCCGGAAGGAGTACTGTGAATGTCTTAAGATCAACAAATAATGGCGTATCGCTTCTGGTGAACTAGCCAGAGTAAGCTTGTAGATGCGACTGTGGTAAAACGAGGAGCAAGTGGCAGGAGTAACTATGACTCTCTTAAGGTAGCCAAATGCCTCGTCAACAGGCGAATTCCAACGGCAAACTCGAGGAGCTCCCGGCAGGAGTACTGTGAAAGTCTTAAGATCAACAAATAATGGCGTATCGCTTCTGGTGAACTAGCCAGAGTAAGCTTGTAGATGCGACTGTGGTAAAACGAGGAGCAAGTGGCAGGAGTAACTATGACTCTCGTAAGGTAGCCAAATTCCTCGTCAACAGGCGAATTCCAACGGCAAACTCGAGGAGCTCCCGGCAGGAGTACTGTGAAAGTCTTAAGGTCAACAAATAATGGCGTATCGCTTCTGGTGAACTAGCCAGAGTAAGCTTGTAGATGTGACTGTGGTAAAATGGGGAGCAAGTGGCAGGAGTAACTATGACTCCCTTAAGGTTGCCAAATGACTCGTCAAAAGGCGAATTCCAACGGCAAACTCGAGGAGCTCCCGGAAGGAGTACTGTGAAAGTCTTAAGGACAACAAATAATGGCGTATCGCTTCTGGTGAACTAGCCAGAGTAAGCTTGTAGATGTGACTGTGGTAAAATGGGGAGCAAGTGGCAGGAGTAACTATGACTCTCTTAGGGTTGCCAAATGACTCGTCAAAAGGCGAATTACATCGGCAAACCCGAGGAGCTCCCGGCAGGAGTACTGTGAAAGTCTTAAGGACAACAAATAATGGCGTATCGCTTCTGGTGAACTAGCCAGAGTAAGCTTGTAGATGTGACTGTGGTAAAATGGGGAGCAAGTGGCAGGAGTAACTATGACTCTCTTAGGGTTGCCAAATGACTCGTCAAAAGGCGAATTACATCGGCAAACCCGAGGAGCTCCCGGAAGGAGTACTGTGAAAGTCTTAAGGTCAACAAATAATGGCGTATCGCTCTGGTGAACTGGCCAGAGTTAGCTTGTAGATGCGACTGTGGTAAAACGAGGAGCAAGTGGCAGGAGTAACTATGACTCTCTTAAGGTAGCCAAATGCCTCGTCAACAGGCGAATTCCAACGGCAAACTCGAGGAGCTCCCAGCAGGAGTACTGTGAAAGTCTTAAGGTCAACAAATAATGGCGTATCGCTTCTGGTGAACTGGCCAGAGTAAGCTTGTAGATGCGACTGTGGTAAAATGGGGAGCAAGTGGCAGGAGTAACTATGACTCTCTTAGGGTTGCCAAATAACTCGTCAAAAGGCGAATTACATCGGCAAACCCGAGGAGCTCCCGGAAGGAGTACTGTGAAAGTCTTAAGGTCAACAAATAATGGCGTATCGCTCTGGTGAACTGGCCAGAGTAAGCTTGTAGATGCGACTGTGGTAAAATGGGGAGCAAGTGGCAGGAGTAACTATGACTCTCTTAGGGTTGCCAAATAACTCGTCAAAAGGCGAATTACATCGGCAAACCCGAGGAGCTCCCGGAAGGAGTACTGTGAATGTCTTAAGATCAACAAATAATGGCGTATCGCTTCTGGTGAACTAGCCAGAGTAAGCTTGTAGATGCGACTGTGGTAAAACGAGGAGCAAGTGGCAGGAGTAACTATGACTCTCTTAAGGTATCCAAATGCCTCGTCAACAGGAGAATTCCAACGGCAAACTCGAGGAGCTCCCGGCAGGAGTACTGTGAAAGTCTTAAGGACAACAAATAATGGCGTATCGCTTCTGGTGAACTAGCCAGAGTAAGCTTGTAGATGTGACTGTGGTAAAATGGGGAGCAAGTGGCAGGAGTAACTATGACTCTCTTAGGGTTGCCAAATGACTCGTCAAAAGGCGAATTACATCGGCAAACCCGAGGAGCTCCCGGCAGGAGTACTGTGAAAGTCTTAAGGACAACAAATAATGGCGTATCGCTTCTGGTGAACTAGCCAGAGTAAGCTTGTAGATGTGACTGTGGTAAAATGGGGAGCAAGTGGCAGGAGTAACTATGACTCTCTTAGGGTTGCCAAATAACTCGTCAAAAGGCGAATTACATCGGCAAACCCGAGGAGCTCCCGGAAGGAGTACTGTGAAAGTCTTAAGGTCAACAAATAATGGCGTATCGCTCTGGTGAACTGGCCAGAGTAAGCTTGTAGATGCGACTGTGGTAAAACGAGGAGCAAGTGGCAGGAGTAACTATGACTCTCTTAAGGTAGCCAAATGCCTCGTCAACAGGCGAATTCCAACGGCAAACTCGAGGAGCTCCCGGCAGGAGTACTGTGAAAGTCTTAAGGTCAACAAATAATGGCGTATCGCTTCTGGTGAACTGGCCAGAGTATGCTTGTAGATGCGACTGTGGTAAAATGGGGAGCAAGTGGCAGGAGTAACTATGACTCTCTTAGGGTTGCCAAATAACTCGTCAAAAGGCGAATTACATCGGCAAACCCGAGGAGCTCCCGGAAGGAGTACTGTGAAAGTCTTAAGGTCAACAAATAATGGCGTATCGCTCTGGTGAACTGGCCAGAGTAAGCTTGTAGATGCGACTGTGGTAAAACGAGGAGCAAGTGGCAGGAGTAACTATGACTCTCTTAAGGTAGCCAAATGCCTCGTCAACAGGCGAATTCCAACGGCAAACTCGAGGAGCTCCCGGCAGGAGTACTGTGAAAGTCTTAAGGTCAACAAATAATGGCGTATCGCTTCTGGTGAACTGGCCAGAGTAAGCTTGTAGATGCGACTGTGGTAAAATGGGGAGCAAGTGGCAGGAATAACTATGACTCTCTTAGGGTTGCCAAATAACTCGTCAAAAGGCGAATTACATCGGCAAACCCGAGGAGCTCCCGGAAGGAGTACTGTGAAAGTCTTAAGGTCAACAAATAATGGCGTATCGCTCTGGTGAACTGGCCAGAGTAAGCTTGTAGATGCGACTGTGGTAAAACGAGGAGCAAGTGGCAGGAGTAACTATGACTCTCTTAAGGTAGCCAAATGCATCGTCAACAGGCGAATTCCAACGGCAAACTCGAGGAGCTCCCGGCAGGAGTACTGTGAAAGTCTTAAGGTCAACAAATAATGGCGTATCGCTTCTGGTGAACTGGCCAGAGTAAGCTTGTAGATGCGACTGTGGTAAAATGGGGAGCAAGTGGCAGGAGTAACTATGACTCTCTTAGGGTTGCCAAATAACTCGTCAAAAGGCGAATTACATCGGCAAACCCGAGGAGCTCCCGGAAGGAGTACTGTGAATGTCTTAAGATCAACAAATAATGGCGTATCGCTTCTGGTGAACTAGCCAGAGTAAGCTTGTAGATGCGACTGTGGTAAAACGAGGAGCAAGTGGCAGGAGTAACTATGACTCTATTAAGGTAGCCAAATGCCTCGTCAACAGGCGAATTCCAACGGCAAACTCGAGGAGCTCCCGGCAGGAGTACTGTGAAAGTCTTAAGATCAACAAATAATGGCGTATCGCTTCTGGTGAACTAGCCAGAGTAAGCTTGTAGATGCGACTGTGGTAAAACGAGGAGCAAGTGGCAGGAGTAACTATGACTCTCGTAAGGTAGCCAAATGCCTCGTCAACAGGCGAATTCCAACGGCAAACTCGAGGAGCTCCCGGCAGGAGTACTGTGAAAGTCTTAAGGTCAACAAATAATGGCGTATCGCTTCTGGTGAACTAGCCAGAGTAAGCTTGTAGATGTGACTGTGGTAAAATGGGGAGCAAGTGGCAGGAGTAACTATGACTCCCTTAAGGTTGCCAAATGACTCGTCAAAAGGCGAATTCCAACGGCAAACTCGAGGAGCTCCCGGAAGGAGTACTGTGAAAGTCTTAAGGACAACAAATAATGGCGTATCGCTTCTGGTGAACTAGCCAGAGTAAGCTTGTAGATGTGACTGTGGTAAAATGGGGAGCAAGTGGCAGGAGTAACTATGACTCTCTTAGGGTTGCCAAATGACTCGTCAAAAGGCGAATTACATCGGCAAACCCGAGGAGCTCCCGGCAGGAGTACTGTGAAAGTCTTAAGGACAACAAATAATGGCGTATCGCTTCTGGTGAACTAGCCAGAGTAAGCTTGTAGATGTGACTGTGGTAAAATGGGGAGCAAGTGGCAGGAGTAACTATGACTCTCTTAGGGTTGCCAAATGACTCGTCAAAAGGCGAATTACATCGGCAAACCCGAGGAGCTCCCGGAAGGAGTACTGTGAAAGTCTTAAGGTCAACAAATAATGGCGTATCGCTCTGGTGAACTGGCCAGAGTTAGCTTGTAGATGCGACTGTGGTAAAACGAGGAGCAAGTGGCAGGAGTAACTATGACTCTCTTAAGGTAGCCAAATGCCTCGTCAACAGGCGAATTCCAACGGCAAACTCGAGGAGCTCCCAGCAGGAGTACTGTGAAAGTCTTAAGGTCAACAAATAATGGCGTATCGCTTCTGGTGAACTGGCCAGAGTAAGCTTGTAGATGCGACTGTGGTAAAATGGGGAGCAAGTGGCAGGAGTAACTATGACTCTCTTAGGGTTGCCAAATAACTCGTCAAAAGGCGAATTACATCGGCAAACCCGAGGAGCTCCCGGAAGGAGTACTGTGAAAGTCTTAAGGTCAACAAATAATGGCGTATCGCTCTGGTGAACTGGCCAGAGTAAGCTTGTAGATGCGACTGTGGTAAAATGGGGAGCAAGTGGCAGGAGTAACTATGACTCTCTTAGGGTTGCCAAATAACTCGTCAAAAGGCGAATTACATCGGCAAACCCGAGGAGCTCCCGGAAGGAGTACTGTGAATGTCTTAAGATCAACAAATAATGGCGTATCGCTTCTGGTGAACTAGCCAGAGTAAGCTTGTAGATGCGACTGTGGTAAAACGAGGAGCAAGTGGCAGGAGTAACTATGACTCTCTTAAGGTATCCAAATGCCTCGTCAACAGGAGAATTCCAACGGCAAACTCGAGGAGCTCCCGGCAGGAGTACTGTGAAAGTCTTAAGGACAACAAATAATGGCGTATCGCTTCTGGTGAACTAGCCAGAGTAAGCTTGTAGATGTGACTGTGGTAAAATGGGGAGCAAGTGGCAGGAGTAACTATGACTCTCTTAGGGTTGCCAAATGACTCGTCAAAAGGCGAATTACATCGGCAAACCCGAGGAGCTCCCGGCAGGAGTACTGTGAAAGTCTTAAGGACAACAAATAATGGCGTATCGCTTCTGGTGAACTAGCCAGAGTAAGCTTGTAGATGTGACTGTGGTAAAATGGGGAGCAAGTGGCAGGAGTAACTATGACTCTCTTAGGGTTGCCAAATGACTCGTCAAAAGGCGAATTACATCGGCAAACCCGAGGAGCTCCCGGAAGGAGTACTGTGAAAGTCTTAAGGTCAACAAATAATGGCGTATCGCTCTGGTGAACTGGCCAGAGTAAGCTTGTAGATGCGACTGTGGTAAAACGAGGAGCAAGTGGCAGGAGTAACTATGACTCTCTTAAGGTAGCCAAATGCCTCGTCAACAGGCGAATTCCAACGGCAAACTCGAGGAGCTCCCGGCAGGAGTACTGTGAAAGTCTTAAGGTCAACAAATAATGGCGTATCGCTTCTGGTGAACTGGCCAGAGTAAGCTTGTAGATGCGACTGTGGTAAAATGGGGAGCAAGTGGCAGGAGTAACTATGACTCTCTTAGGGTTGCCAAATAACTCGTCAAAAGGCGAATTACATCGGCAAACCCGAGGAGCTCCCGGAAGGAGTACTGTGAAAGTCTTAAGGTCAACAAATAATGGCGTATCGCTCTGGTGAACTGGCCAGAGTAAGCTTGTAGATGCGACTATGGTAAAACGAGGAGCAAGTGGCAGGAGTAACTATGACTCTCTTAAGGTAGCCAAATGCCTCGTCAACAGGCGAATTCCAACGGCAAACTCGAGGAGCTCCCGGCAGGAGTACTGTGAAAGTCTTAAGGTCAACAAATAATGGCGTATCGCTTCTGGTGAACTGGCCAGAGTAAGCTTGTAGATGCGACTGTGGTAAAATGGGGAGCAAGTGGCAGGAGTAACTATGACTCTCTTAGGGTTGCCAAATAACTCGTCAAAAGGCGAATTACATCGGCAAACCCGAGGAGCTCCCGGAAGGAGTACTGTGAATGTCTTAAGATCAACAAATAATGGCGTATCGCTTCTGGTGAACTAGCCAGAGTAAGCTTGTAGATGCGACTGTGGTAAAACGAGGAGCAAGTGGCAGGAGTAACTATGACTCTCTTAAGGTAGCCAAATGCCTCGTCAACAGGCGAATTCCAACGGCAAACTCGAGGAGCTCCCGGCAGGAGTACTGTGAAAGTCTTAAGATCAACAAATAATGGCGTATCGCTTCTGGTGAACTAGCCAGAGTAAGCTTGTAGATGCGACTGTGGTAAAACGAGGAGCAAGTGGCAGGAGTAACTATGACTCTCTTAAGGTAGCCAAATGCCTCGTCAACTGGCGAATTCCAACGGCAAACTCGAGGAGCTCCCGGCAGGAGTACTGTGAAAGTCTTAAGGTCAACAAATAATGGCGTATCGCTTCTGGTGAACTAGCCAGAGTAAGCTTGTAGATGTGACTGTGGTAAAATGGGGAGCAAGTGGCAGGAGTAACTATGACTCCCTTAAGGTTGCCAAATGACTCGTCAAAAGGCGAATTCCAACGGCAAACTCGAGGAGCTCCCGGAAGGAGTACTGTGAAAGTCTTAAGGACAACAAATAATGGCGTATCGCTTCTGGTGAACTAGCCAGAGTAAGCTTGTAGATGTGACTGTGGTAAAATGGGGAGCAAGTGGCAGGAGTAACTATGACTCTCTTAGGGTTGCCAAATGACTCGTCAAAAGGCGAATTACATCGGCAAACCCGAGGAGCTCCCGGCAGGAGTACTGTGAAAGTCTTAAGGTCAACAAATAATGGCGTATCGCTCTGGTGAACTGGCCAGAGTAAGCTTGTAGATGCGACTGTGGTAAAACGAGGAGCAAGTGGCAGGAGTAACTATGACTCTCTTAAGGTAGCCAAATGCCTCGTCAACAGGCGAATTCCAACGGCAAACTCGAGGAGCTCCCAGCAGGAGTACTGTGAAAGTCTTAAGGTCAACAAATAATGGCGTATCGCTTCTGGTGAACTGGCCAGAGTAAGCTTGTAGATGCGACTGTGGTAAAATGGGGAGCAAGTGGCAGGAGTAACTATGACTCTCTTAGGGTTGCCAAATAACTCGTCAAAAGGCGAATTACATCGGCAAACCCGAGGAGCTCCCGGAAGGAGTACTGTGAAAGTCTTAAGGTCAACAAATAATGGCGTATCGCTCTGGTGAACTGGCCAGAGTAAGCTTGTAGATGCGACTGTGGTAAAATGGGGAGCAAGTGGCAGGAGTAACTATGACTCTCTTAGGGTTGCCAAATAACTCGTCAAAAGGCGAATTACATCGGCAAACCCGAGGAGCTCCCGGAAGGAGTACTGTGAATGTCTTAAGATCAACAAATAATGGCGTATCGCTTCTGGTGAACTAGCCAGAGTAAGCTTGTAGATGCGACTGTGGTAAAACGAGGAGCAAGTGGCAGGAGTAACTATGACTCTCTTAAGGTATCCAAATGCCTCGTCAACAGGAGAATTCCAACGGCAAACTCGAGGAGCTCCCGGCAGGAGTACTGTGAAAGTCTTAAGGACAACAAATAATGGCGTATCGCTTCTGGTGAACTAGCCAGAGTAAGCTTGTAGATGTGACTGTGGTAAAATGGGGAGCAAGTGGCAGGAGTAACTATGACTCTCTTAGGGTTGCCAAATGACTCGTCAAAAGGCGAATTACATCGGCAAACCCGAGGAGCTCCCGGCAGGAGTACTGTGAAAGTCTTAAGGACAACAAATAATGGCGTATCGCTTCTGGTGAACTAGCCAGAGTAAGCTTGTAGATGTGACTGTGGTAAAATGGGGAGCAAGTGGCAGGAGTAACTATGACTCTCTTAGGGTTGCCAAATGACTCGTCAAAAGGCGAATTACATCGGCAAACCCGAGGAGCTCCCGGAAGGAGTACTGTGAAAGTCTTAAGGTCAACAAATAATGGCGTATCGCTCTGGTGAACTGGCCAGAGTAAGCTTGTAGATGCGACTGTGGTAAAACGAGGAGCAAGTGGCAGGAGTAACTATGACTCTCTTAAGGTAGCCAAATGCCTCGTCAACAGGCGAATTCCAACGGCAAACTCGAGGAGCTCCCGGCAGGAGTACTGTGAAAGTCTTAAGGTCAACAAATAATGGCGTATCGCTTCTGGTGAACTGGCCAGAGTAAGCTTGTAGATGCGACTGTGGTAAAATGGGGAGCAAGTGGCAGGAGTAACTATGACTCTCTTAGGGTTGCCAAATAACTCGTCAAAAGGCGAATTACATCGGCAAACCCGAGGAGCTCCCGGAAGGAGTACTGTGAAAGTCTTAAGGTCAACAAATAATGGCGTATCGCTCTGGTGAACTGGCCAGAGTAAGCTTGTAGATGCGACTGTGGTAAAACGAGGAGCAAGTGGCAGGAGTAACTATGACTCTCTTAAGGTAGCCAAATGCCTCGTCAACAGGCGAATTCCAACGGCAAACTCGAGGAGCTCCCGGAAGGAGTACTGTGAAAGTCTTAAGGTCAACAAATAATGGCGTATCGCTTCTGGTGAACTGGCCAGAGTAAGCTTGTAGATGCGACTGTGGTAAAATGGGGAGCAAGTGGCAGGAGTAACTATGACTCTCTTAGGGTTGCCAAATAACTCGTCAAAAGGCGAATTACATCTGCAAACCCGAGGAGCTCCCGGAAGGAGTACTGTGAATGTCTTAAGATCAACAAATAATGGCGTATCGCTTCTGGTGAACTAGCCAGAGTAAGCTTGTAGATGCGACTGTGGTAAAACGAGGAGCAAGTGGCAGGAGTAACTATGACTCTCTTAAGGTAGCCAAATGCCTCGTCAACAGGCGAATTCCAACGGCAAACTCGAGGAGCTCCCGGCAGGAGTACTGTGAAAGTCTTAAGATCAACAAATAATGGCGTATCGCTTCTGGTGAACTAGCCAGAGTAAGCTTGTAGATGCGACTGTGGTAAAACGAGGAGCAAGTGGCAGGAGTAACTATGACTCTCTTAAGGTAGCCAAATGCCTCGTCAATTGGCGAATTCCAACGGCAAACTCGAGGAGCTCCCGGCAGGTGTACTGTGAAAGTCTTAAGGTCAACAAATAATGGCGTATCGCTTCTGGTGAACTAGCCAGAGTAAGCTTGTAGATGTGACTGTGGTAAAATGGGGAGCAAGTGGCAGGAGTAACTATGACTCCCTTAAGGTTGCCAAATGACTCGTCAAAAGGCGAATTCCAACGGCAAACTCGAGGAGCTCCCGGAAGGAGTACTGTGAAAGTCTTAAGGACAACAAATAATGGCGTATCGCTTCTGGTGAACTAGCCAGAGTAAGCTTGTAGATGTGACTGTGGTAAAATGGGGAGCAAGTGGCAGGAGTAACTATGACTCTCTTAGGGTTGCCAAATGACTCGTCAAAAGGCGAATTACATCGGCAAACCCGAGGAGCTCCCGGCAGGAGTACTGTGAAAGTCTTAAGGACAACAAATAATGGCGTATCGCTTCTGGTGAACTAGCCAGAGTAAGCTTGTAGATGTGACTGTGGTAAAATGGGGAGCAAGTGGCAGGAGTAACTATGACTCTCTTAGGGTTGCCAAATGACTCGTCAAAAGGCGAATTACATCGGCAAACCCGAGGAGCTCCCGGAAGGAGTACTGTGAAAGTCTTAAGGTCAACAAATAATGGCGTATCGCTCTGGTGAACTGGCCAGAGTAAGCTTGTAGATGCGACTGTGGTAAAACGAGGAGCAAGTGGCAGGAGTAACTATGACTCTCTTAAGGTAGCCAAATGCCTCGTCAACAGGCGAATTCCAACGGCAAACTCGAGGAGCTCCCGGCAGGAGTACTGTGAAAGTCTTAAGGTCAACAAATAATGGCGTATCGCTTCTGGTGAACTGGCCAGAGTAAGCTTGTAGATGCGACTGTGGTAAAATGGGGAGCAAGTGGCAGGAGTAACTATGACTCTCTTAGGGTTGCCAAATAACTCGTCAAAAGGCGAATTACATCGGCAAACCCGAGGAGCTCCCGGAAGGAGTACTGTGAAAGTCTTAAGGTCAACAAATAATGGCGTATCGCTCTGGTGAACTGGCCAGAGTAAGCTTGTAGATGCGACTATGGTAAAACGAGGAGCAAGTGGCAGGAGTAACTATGACTCTCTTAAGGTAGCCAAATGCCTCGTCAACAGGCGAATTCCAACGGCAAACTCGAGGAGCTCCCGGCAGGAGTACTGTGAAAGTCTTAAGGTCAACAAATAATGGCGTATCGCTTCTGGTGAACTGGCCAGAGTAAGCTTGTAGATGCGACTGTGGTAAAATGGGGAGCAAGTGGCAGGAGTAACTATGACTCTCTTAGGGTTGCCAAATAACTCGTCAAAAGGCGAATTACATCGGCAAACCCGAGGAGCTCCCGGAAGGAGTACTGTGAATGTCTTAAGATCAACAAATAATGGCGTATCGCTTCTGGTGAACTAGCCAGAGTAAGCTTGTAGATGCGACTGTGGTAAAACGAGGAGCAAGTGGCAGGAGTAACTATGACTCTCTTAAGGTAGCCAAATGCCTCGTCAACAGGCGAATTCCAACGGCAAACTCGAGGAGCTCCCGGCAGGAGTACTGTGAAAGTCTTAAGATCAACAAATAATGGCGTATCGCTTCTGGTGAACTAGCCAGAGTAAGCTTGTAGATGCGACTGTGGTAAAACGAGGAGCAAGTGGCAGGAGTAACTATGACTCTCTTAAGGTAGCCAAATGCCTCGTCAACTGGCGAATTCCAACGGCAAACTCGAGGAGCTCCCGGCAGGAGTACTGTGAAAGTCTTAAGGTCAACAAATAATGGCGTATCGCTTCTGGTGAACTAGCCAGAGTAAGCTTGTAGATGTGACTGTGGTAAAATGGGGAGCAAGTGGCAGGAGTAACTATGACTCCCTTAAGGTTGCCAAATGACTCGTCAAAAGGCGAATTCCAACGGCAAACTCGAGGAGCTCCCGGAAGGAGTACTGTGAAAGTCTTAAGGACAACAAATAATGGCGTATCGCTTCTGGTGAACTAGCCAGAGTAAGCTTGTAGATGTGACTGTGGTAAAATGGGGAGCAAGTGGCAGGAGTAACTATGACTCTCTTAGGGTTGCCAAATGACTCGTCAAAAGGCGAATTACATCGGCAAACCCGAGGAGCTCCCGGCAGGAGTACTGTGAAAGTCTTAAGGTCAACAAATAATGGCGTATCGCTCTGGTGAACTGGCCAGAGTAAGCTTGTAGATGCGACTGTGGTAAAACGAGGAGCAAGTGGCAGGAGTAACTATGACTCTCTTAAGGTAGCCAAATGCCTCGTCAACAGGCGAATTCCAACGGCAAACTCGAGGAGCTCCCAGCAGGAGTACTGTGAAAGTCTTAAGGTCAACAAATAATGGCGTATCGCTTCTGGTGAACTGGCCAGAGTAAGCTTGTAGATGCGACTGTGGTAAAATGGGGAGCAAGTGGCAGGAGTAACTATGACTCTCTTAGGGTTGCCAAATAACTCGTCAAAAGGCGAATTACATCGGCAAACCCGAGGAGCTCCCGGAAGGAGTACTGTGAAAGTCTTAAGGTCAACAAATAATGGCGTATCGCTCTGGTGAACTGGCCAGAGTAAGCTTGTAGATGCGACTGTGGTAAAATGGGGAGCAAGTGGCAGGAGTAACTATGACTCTCTTAGGGTTGCCAAATAACTCGTCAAAAGGCGAATTACATCGGCAAACCCGAGGAGCTCCCGGAAGGAGTACTGTGAATGTCTTAAGATCAACAAATAATGGCGTATCGCTTCTGGTGAACTAGCCAGAGTAAGCTTGTAGATGCGACTGTGGTAAAACGAGGAGCAAGTGGCAGGAGTAACTATGACTCTCTTAAGGTATCCAAATGCCTCGTCAACAGGAGAATTCCAACGGCAAACTCGAGGAGCTCCCGGCAGGAGTACTGTGAAAGTCTTAAGGACAACAAATAATGGCGTATCGCTTCTGGTGAACTAGCCAGAGTAAGCTTGTAGATGTGACTGTGGTAAAATGGGGAGCAAGTGGCAGGAGTAACTATGACTCTCTTAGGGTTGCCAAATGACTCGTCAAAAGGCGAATTACATCGGCAAACCCGAGGAGCTCCCGGCAGGAGTACTGTGAAAGTCTTAAGGACAACAAATAATGGCGTATCGCTTCTGGTGAACTAGCCAGAGTAAGCTTGTAGATGTGACTGTGGTAAAATGGGGAGCAAGTGGCAGGAGTAACTATGACTCTCTTAGGGTTGCCAAATGACTCGTCAAAAGGCGAATTACATCGGCAAACCCGAGGAGCTCCCGGAAGGAGTACTGTGAAAGTCTTAAGGTCAACAAATAATGGCGTATCGCTCTGGTGAACTGGCCAGAGTAAGCTTGTAGATGCGACTGTGGTAAAACGAGGAGCAAGTGGCAGGAGTAACTATGACTCTCTTAAGGTAGCCAAATGCCTCGTCAACAGGCGAATTCCAACGGCAAACTCGAGGAGCTCCCGGCAGGAGTACTGTGAAAGTCTTAAGGTCAACAAATAATGGCGTATCGCTTCTGGTGAACTGGCCAGAGTAAGCTTGTAGATGCGACTGTGGTAAAATGGGGAGCAAGTGGCAGGAGTAACTATGACTCTCTTAGGGTTGCCAAATAACTCGTCAAAAGGCGAATTACATCGGCAAACCCGAGGAGCTCCCGGAAGGAGTACTGTGAAAGTCTTAAGGTCAACAAATAATGGCGTATCGCTCTGGTGAACTGGCCAGAGTAAGCTTGTAGATGCGACTGTGGTAAAACGAGGAGCAAGTGGCAGGAGTAACTATGACTCTCTTAAGGTAGCCAAATGCCTCGTCAACAGGCGAATTCCAACGGCAAACTCGAGGAGCTCCCGGAAGGAGTACTGTGAAAGTCTTAAGGTCAACAAATAATGGCGTATCGCTTCTGGTGAACTGGCCAGAGTAAGCTTGTAGATGCGACTGTGGTAAAATGGGGAGCAAGTGGCAGGAGTAACTATGACTCTCTTAGGGTTGCCAAATAACTCGTCAAAAGGCGAATTACATCTGCAAACCCGAGGAGCTCCCGGAAGGAGTACTGTGAATGTCTTAAGATCAACAAATAATGGCGTATCGCTTCTGGTGAACTAGCCAGAGTAAGCTTGTAGATGCGACTGTGGTAAAACGAGGAGCAAGTGGCAGGAGTAACTATGACTCTCTTAAGGTAGCCAAATGCCTCGTCAACAGGCGAATTCCAACGGCAAACTCGAGGAGCTCCCGGCAGGAGTACTGTGAAAGTCTTAAGATCAACAAATAATGGCGTATCGCTTCTGGTGAACTAGCCAGAGTAAGCTTGTAGATGCGACTGTGGTAAAACGAGGAGCAAGTGGCAGGAGTAACTATGACTCTCTTAAGGTAGCCAAATGCCTCGTCAATTGGCGAATTCCAACGGCAAACTCGAGGAGCTCCCGGCAGGTGTACTGTGAAAGTCTTAAGGTCAACAAATAATGGCGTATCGCTTCTGGTGAACTAGCCAGAGTAAGCTTGTAGATGTGACTGTGGTAAAATGGGGAGCAAGTGGCAGGAGTAACTATGACTCCCTTAAGGTTGCCAAATGACTCGTCAAAAGGCGAATTCCAACGGCAAACTCGAGGAGCTCCCGGAAGGAGTACTGTGAAAGTCTTAAGGACAACAAATAATGGCGTATCGCTTCTGGTGAACTAGCCAGAGTAAGCTTGTAGATGTGACTGTGGTAAAATGGGGAGCAAGTGGCAGGAGTAACTATGACTCTCTTAGGGTTGCCAAATGACTCGTCAAAAGGCGAATTACATCGGCAAACCCGAGGAGCTCCCGGCAGGAGTACTGTGAAAGTCTTAAGGACAACAAATAATGGCGTATCGCTTCTGGTGAACTAGCCAGAGTAAGCTTGTAGATGTGACTGTGGTAAAATGGGGAGCAAGTGGCAGGAGTAACTATGACTCTCTTAGGGTTGCCAAATGACTCGTCAAAAGGCGAATTACATCGGCAAACCCGAGGAGCTCCCGGAAGGAGTACTGTGAAAGTCTTAAGGTCAACAAATAATGGCGTATCGCTCTGCTGAACTGGCCAGAGTAAGCTTGTAGATGCGACTGTGGTAAAACGAGGAGCAAGTGGCAGGAGTAACTATGACTCTCTTAAGGTAGCCAAATGCCTCGTCAACAGGCGAATTCCAACGGCAAACTCGAGGAGCTCCCAGCAGGAGTACTGTGAAAGTCTTAAGGTCAACAAATAATGGCGTATCGCTTCTGGTGAACTGGCCAGAGTAAGCTTGTAGATGCGACTGTGGTAAAATGGGGAGCAAGTGGCAGGAGTAACTATGACTCTCTTAGGGTTGCCAAATAACTCGTCAAAAGGCGAATTACATCGGCAAACCCGAGGAGCTCCCGGAAGGAGTACTGTGAAAGTCTTAAGGTCAACAAATAATGGCGTATCGCTCTGGTGAACTGGCCAGAGTAAGCTTGTAGATGCGACTGTGGTAAAATGGGGAGCAAGTGGCAGGAGTAACTATGACTCTCTTAGGGTTGCCAAATAACTCGTCAAAAGGCGAATTACATCGGCAAACCCGAGGAGCTCCCGGAAGGAGTACTGTGAATGTCTTAAGATCAACAAATAATGGCGTATCGCTTCTGGTGAACTAGCCAGAGTAAGCTTGTAGATGCGACTGTGGTAAAACGAGGAGCAAGTGGCAGGAGTAACTATGACTCTCTTAAGGTAGCCAAATGCCTCGTCAACAGGCGAATTCCAACGGCAAACTCGAGGAGCTCCCGGCAGGAGTACTGTGAAAGTCTTAAGGTCAACAAATAATGGCGTATCGCTTCTGGTGAACTGGCCAGAGTAAGCTTGTAGATGCGACTGTGGTAAAACGAGGAGCAAGTGGCAGGAGTAACTATGACTCTCTTAAGGTATCCAAATGCCTCGTCAACAGGAGAATTCCAACGGCAAACTCGAGGAGCTCCCGGCAGGAGTACTGTGAAAGTCTTAAGGACAACAAATAATGGCGTATCGCTTCTGGTGAACTAGCCAGAGTAAGCTTGTAGATGTGACTGTGGTAAAATGGGGAGCAAGTGGCAGGAGTAACTATGACTCCCTTAAGGTTGCCAAATGACTCGTCAAAAGGCGAATTCCAACGGCAAACTCGAGGAGCTCCCGGAAGGAGTACTGTGAAAGTCTTAAGGACAACAAATAATGGCGTATCGCTTCTGGTGAACTAGCCAGAGTAAGCTTGTAGATGTGACTGTGGTAAAATGGGGAGCAAGTGGCAGGAGTAACTATGACTCTCTTAGGGTTGCCAAATGACTCGTCAAAAGGCGAATTACATCGGCAAACCCGAGGAGCTCCCGGCAGGAGTACTGTGAAAGTCTTAAGGACAACAAATAATGGCGTATCGCTTCTGGTGAACTAGCCAGAGTAAGCTTGTAGATGTGACTGTGGTAAAATGGGGAGCAAGTGGCAGGAGTAACTATGACTCTCTTAGGGTTGCCAAATGACTCGTCAAAAGGCGAATTACATCGGCAAACCCGAGGAGCTCCCGGAAGGAGTACTGTGAAAGTCTTAAGGTCAACAAATAATGGCGTATCGCTCTGGTGAACTGGCCAGAGTAAGCTTGTAGATGCGACTGTGGTAAAACGAGGAGCAAGTGGCAGGAGTAACTATGACTCTCTTAAGGTAGCCAAATGCCTCGTCAACAGGCGAATTCCAACGGCAAACTCGAGGAGCTCCCAGCAGGAGTACTGTGAAAGTCTTAAGGTCAACAAATAATGGCGTATCGCTTCTGGTGAACTGGCCAGAGTAAGCTTGTAGATGCGACTGTGGTAAAATGGGGAGCAAGTGGCAGGAGTAACTATGACTCTCTTAGGGTTGCCAAATAACTCGTCAAAAGGCGAATTACATCGGCAAACCCGAGGAGCTCCCGGAAGGAGTACTGTGAAAGTCTTAAGGTCAACAAATAATGGCGTATCGCTCTGGTGAACTGGCCAGAGTAAGCTTGTAGATGCGACTGTGGTAAAATGGGGAGCAAGTGGCAGGAGTAACTATGACTCTCTTAGGGTTGCCAAATAACTCGTCAAAAGGCGAATTACATCGGCAAACCCGAGGAGCTCCCGGAAGGAGTACTGTGAATGTCTTAAGATCAACAAATAATGGCGTATCGCTTCTGGTGAACTAGCCAGAGTAAGCTTGTAGATGCGACTGTGGTAAAACGAGGAGCAAGTGGCAGGAGTAACTATGACTCTCTTAAGGTAGCCAAATGCCTCGTCAACAGGCGAATTCCAACGGCAAACTCGAGGAGCTCCCGGCAGGAGTACTGTGAAAGTCTTAAGGTCAACAAATAATGGCGTATCGCTTCTGGTGAACTGGCCAGAGTAAGCTTGTAGATGCGACTGTGGTAAAACGAGTAGCAAGTGGCAGGAGTAACTATGACTCTCTTAAGGTATCCAAATGCCTCGTCAACAGGAGAATTCCAACGGCAAACTCGAGGAGCTCCCGGCAGGAGTACTGTGAAAGTCTTAAGGACAACAAATAATGGCGTATCGCTTCTGGTGAACTGGCCAGAGTAAGCTTGTAGATGCGACTGTGGTAAAATGGGGAGCAAGTGGCAGGAGTAACTATGACTCTCTTAGGGTTGCCAAATGACTCGTCAAAAGGCGAATTACATCGGCAAACCCGAGGAGCTCCCGGAAGGAGTACTGTGAAAGTCTTAAGGTCAACAAATAATGGCGTATCGCTCTGGTGAACTGGCCAGAGTAAGCTTGTAGATGCGACTGTGGTAAAACGAGGAGCAAGTGGCAGGAGTAACTATGACTCTCTTAAGGTATCCAAATGCCTCGTCAACAGGAGAATTCCAACGGCAAACTCGAGGAGCTCCCGGCAGGAGTACTGTGAAAGTCTTAAGGACAACAAATAATGGCGTATCGCTTCTGGTGAACTAGCCAGAGTAAGCTTGTAGATGTGACTGTTTTAAAATGGGGAGCAAGTGGCAGGAGTAACTATGACTCTCTTAGGGTTGCCAAATAACTCGTCAAAAGGCGAATTACATCGGCAGACCCGAGGAGCTCCCGGCAGGAGTACTGTGAAAGTCTTATGGACAACAAATAATGGCGTATCGCTTCTGGTGAACTAGCCAGAGTAAGCTTGTAGATGTGACTGTGGTAAAATGGGGAGCAAGTGGCAGGAGTAACTATGACTCTCTTAGGGTTGCCAAATGACTCGTCAAAAGGCGAAT
Organism: Schistocerca nitens; assembly: GCF_023898315.1. Classification (NCBI taxonomy): domain Eukaryota; kingdom Metazoa; phylum Arthropoda; class Insecta; order Orthoptera; family Acrididae; genus Schistocerca; species Schistocerca nitens. Next base: position 667,087,045 of record NC_064619.1, on the reverse strand, counting down.
TACATCGGCAAACCCGAGGAGCTCCCGGAAGGAGTACTGTGAAAGTCTTAAGGTCAACAAATAATGGCGTATCGCTCTGGTGAACTGGCCAGAGTAAGCTTGTAGATGCGACTGTGGTAAAACGAGGAGCAAGTGGCAGGAGTAACTATGACTCTCTTAAGGTAGCCAAATGCCTCGTCAACAGGCGAATTCCAACGGCAAACTCGAGGAGCTCCCGGCAGGAGTACTGTGAAAGTCTTAAGGTCAACAAATAATGGCGTATCGCTTCTGGTGAACTGGCCAGAGTAAGCTTGTAGATGCGACTGTGGTAAAATGGGGAGCAAGTGGCAGGAGTAACTGTGACTCTCTTAGGGTTGCCAAATAACTCGTCAAAAGGCGAATTACATCGGCAAACCCGAGGAGCTCCCGGAAGGAGTACTGTGAATGTCTTAAGATCAACAAATAATGGCGTATCGCTTCTGGTGAACTAGCCAGAGTAAGCTTGTAGATGCGACTGTGGTAAAACGAGGAGCAAGTGGCAGGAGTAACTATGACTCTCTTAAGGTAGCCAAATGCCTCGTCAACTGGCGAATTCCAACGGCAAACTCGAGGAGCTCCCGGCAGGAGTACTGTGAAAGTCTTAAGATCAACAAATAATGGCGTATCGCTTCTGGTGAACTAGCCAGAGTAAGCTTGTAGATGCGACTGTGGTAAAACGAGGAGCAAGTGGCAGGAGTAACTATGACTCTCTTAAGGTAGCCAAATGCCTCGTCAACAGGCGAATTCCAACGGCAAACTCGAGGAGCTCCCAGCAGGAGTACTGTGAAAGTCTTAAGGTCAACAAATAATGGCGTATCGCTTCTGGTGAACTGGCCAGAGTAAGCTTGTAGATGCGACTGTGGTAAAATGGGGAGCAAGTGGCAGGAGTAACTATGACTCTCTTAGGGTTGCCAAATAACTCGTCAAAAGGCGAATTACATCGGCAAACCCGAGGAGCTCCCGGAAGGAGTACTGTGAAAGTCTTAAGGTCAACAAATAATGGCGTATCGCTCTGGTGAACTGGCCAGAGTAAGCTTGTAGATGCGACTGTGGTAAAACGAGGAGCAAGTGACAGGAGTAACTATGACTCTCTTAAGGTAGCCAAATGCCTCGTCAACAGGCGAATTCCAACGGCAAACTCGAGGAGCTCCCAGCAGGAGTACTGTGAAAGTCTTAAGGTCAACAAATAATGGCGTATCGCTTCTGGTGAACTGGCCAGAGTAAGCTTGTAGATGCGACTGTGGTAAAATGGGGAGCAAGTGGCAGGAGTAACTATGACTCTCTTAGGGTTGCCAAATAACTCGTCAAAAGGCGAATTACATCGGCAAACCCGAGGAGCTCCCGGAAGGAGTACTGTGAAAGTCTTAAGGTCAACAAATAATGGCGTATCGCTCTGGTGAACTGGCCAGAGTAAGCTTGTAGATGCGACTGTGGTAAAATGGGGAGCAAGTGGCAGGAGTAACTATGACTCTCTTAGGGTTGCCAAATAACTCGTCAAAAGGCGAATTACATCGGCAAACCCGAGGAGCTCCCGGAAGGAGTACTGTGAATGTCTTAAGATCAACAAATAATGGCGTATCGCTTCTGGTGAACTAGCCAGAGTAAGCTTGTAGATGCGACTGTGGTAAAACGAGGAGCAAGTGGCAGGAGTAACTATGACTCTCTTAAGGTAGCCAAATGCCTCGTCAACAGGCGAATTCCAACGGCAAACTCGAGGAGCTCCCGGCAGGAGTACTGCGAAAGTCTTAAGATCAACAAATAATGGCGTATCGCTTCTGGTGAACTAGCCAGAGTAAGCTTGTAGATGCGACTGTGGTAAAACGAGGAGCAAGTGGCAGGAGTAACTATGACTCTCTTAAGGTAGCCAAATGCCTCGTCAACAGGCGAATTCCAACGGCAAACTCGAGGAGCTCCCGGCAGGAGTACTGTGAAAGTCTTAAGGTCAACAAATAATGGCGTATCGCTTCTGGTGAACTGGCCAGAGTAAGCTTGTAGATGCGACTTTGGTAAAACGAGGAGCAAGTGGCAGGAGTAACTATGACTCTCTTAAGGTATCCAAATGCCTCGTCAACAGGAGAATTCCAACGGTAAACTCGAGGAGCTCCCGGCAGGAGTACTGTGAAAGTCTTAAGGACAACAAATAATGGCGTATCGCTTCTGGTGAACTAGCCAGAGTAAGCTTGTAGATGTGACTGTGGTAAAATGGGGAGCAAGTGGCAGGAGTAACTATAGCTCTCTTAGGGTTGCCAAATGACTCGTCAAAAGGCGAATTACATCGGCAAACCCGAGGAGCTCCCGGAAGGAGTACTGTGAAAGTCTTAAGGTCAACAAATAATGGCGTATCGCTCTGGTGAACTGGCCAGAGTAAGCTTGTAGATGCGACTGTGGTAAAACGAGGAGCAAGTGACAGGAGTAACTATGACTCTCTTAAGGTAGCCAAATGCCTCGTCAACAGGCGAATTCCAACGGCAAACTCGAGGAGCTCCCAGCAGGAGTACTGTGAAAGTCTTAAGGTCAACAAATAATGGCGTATCGCTTCTGGTGAACTGGCCAGAGTAAGCTTGTAGATGCGACTGTGGTAAAATGGGGAGCAAGTGGCAGGAGTAACTATGACTCTCTTAGGGTTGCCAAATAACTCGTCAAAAGGCGAATTACATCGGCAAACCCGAGGAGCTCCCGGAAGGAGTACTGTGAAAGTCTTAAGGTCAACAAATAATGGCGTATCGCTCTGGTGAACTGGCCAGAGTAAGCTTGTAGATGCGACTGTGGTAAAATGGGGAGCAAGTGGCAGGAGTAACTATGACTCTCTTAGGGTTGCCAAATAACTCGTCAAAAGGCGAATTACATCGGCAAACCCGAGGAGCTCCCGGAAGGAGTACTGTGAATGTCTTAAGATCAACAAATAATGGCGTATCGCTTCTGGTGAACTAGCCAGAGTAAGCTTGTAGATGCGAATGTGGTAAAACGAGGAGCAAGTGGCAGGAGTAACTATGACTCTCTTAAGGTAGCCAAATGCCTCGTCAACAGGCGAATTCCAACGGCAAACTCGAGGAGCTCCCGGCAGGAGTACTGTGAAAGTCTTAAGGTCAACAAATAATGGCGTATCGCTTCTGGTGAACTGGCCAGAGTAAGCTTGTAGATGCGACTGTGGTAAAACGAGGAGCAAGTGGCAGGAGTAACTATGACTCTCTTAAGGTATCCAAATGCCTCGTCAACAGGAGAATTCCAACGGCAAACTCGAGGAGCTCCCGGCAGGAGTACTGTGAAAGTCTTAAGGACAACAAATAATGGCGTATCGCTTCTGGTGAACTGGCCAGAGTAAGCTTGTAGATGCGACTGTGGTAAAATGGGGAGCAAGTGGCAGGAGTAACTATGACTCTCTTAGGGTTGCCAAATGACTCGTCAAAAGGCGAATTACATCGGCAAACCCGAGGAGCTCCCGGAAGGAGTACTGTGAAAGTCTTAAGGTCAACAAATAATGGCGTATCGCTCTGGTGAACTGGCCAGAGTAAGCTTGTAGATGCGACTGTGGTAAAACGAGGAGCAAGTGGCAGGAGTAACTATGACTCTCTTAAGGTAGCCAAATGCCTCGTCAACAGGCGAATTCCAACGGCAAACTCGAGGAGCTCCCGGCAGGAGTACTGTGAAAGTCTTAAGGTCAACAAATAATGGCGTATCGCTTCTGGTGAACTGGCCAGAGTAAGCTTGTAGATGCGACTGTGATAAAACGAGGAGCAAGTGGCAGGAGTAACTATGACTCTCTTAAGGTATCCAAATGCCTCGTCAACAGGAGAATTCCAACGGCAAACTCGAGGAGCTCCCGGCAGGAGTACTGTGAAAGTCTTAAGGTCAACAAATAATGGCGTATCGCTTCTGGTGAACTGGCCAGAGTAAGCTTGTAGATGCGACTGTGGTAAAATGGGGAGCAAGTGGCAGGAGTAACTATGACTCTCTTAGGGTTGCCAAATAACTCGTCAAAAGGCGAATTACATCGGCAAACCCGAGGAGCTCCCGGAAGGAGTACTGTGAAAGTCTTAAGGTCAACAAATAATGGCGTATCGCTCTGGTGAACTGGCCAGAGTAAGCTTGTAGATGCGACTGTGGTAAAATGGGGAGCAAGTGGCAGGAGTAACTATGACTCTCTTAGGGTTGCCAAATAACTCGTCAAAAGGCGAATTACATCGGCAAACCCGAGGAGCTCCCGGAAGGAGTACTGTGAATGTCTTAAGATCAACAAATAATGGCGTATCGCTTCTGGTGAACTAGCCAGAGTAAGCTTGTAGATGCGAATGTGGTAAAACGAGGAGCAAGTGGCAGGAGTAACTATGACTCTCTTAAGGTAGCCAAATGCCTCGTCAACAGGCGAATTCCAACGGCAAACTCGAGGAGCTCCCGGCAGGAGTACTGTGAAAGTCTTAAGGTCAACAAATAATGGCGTATCGCTTCTGGTGAACTGGCCAGAGTAAGCTTGTAGATGCGACTGTGGTAAAACGAGGAGCAAGTGGCAGGAGTAACTATGACTCTCTTAAGGTATCCAAATGCCTCGTCAACAGGAGAATTCCAACGGCAAACTCGAGGAGCTCCCGGCAGGAGTACTGTGAAAGTCTTAAGGACAACAAATAATGGCGTATCGCTTCTGGTGAACTGGCCAGAGTAAGCTTGTAGATGCGACTGTGGTAAAATGGGGAGCAAGTGGCAGGAGTAACTATGACTCTCTTAGGGTTGCCAAATGACTCGTCAAAAGGCGAATTACATCGGCAAACCCGAGGAGCTCCCGGAAGGAGTACTGTGAAAGTCTTAAGGTCAACAAATAATGGCGTATCGCTCTGGTGAACTGGCCAGAGTAAGCTTGTAGATGCGACTGTGGTAAAACGAGGAGCAAGTGACAGGAGTAACTATGACTCTCTTAAGGTAGCCAAATGCCTCGTCAACAGGCGAATTCCAACGGCAAACTCGAGGAGCTCCCAGCAGGAGTACTGTGAAAGTCTTAAGGTCAACAAATAATGGCGTATCGCTTCTGGTGAACTGGCCAGAGTAAGCTTGTAGATGCGACTGTGGTAAAATGGGGAGCAAGTGGCAGGAGTAACTATGACTCTCTTAGGGTTGCCAAATAACTCGTCAAAAGGCGAATTACATCGGCAAACCCGAGGAGCTCCCGGAAGGAGTACTGTGAAAGTCTTAAGGTCAACAAATAATGGCGTATCGCTCTGGTGAACTGGCCAGAGTAAGCTTGTAGATGCGACTGTGGTAAAATGGGGAGCAAGTGGCAGGAGTAACTATGACTCTCTTAGGGTTGCCAAATAACTCGTCAAAAGGCGAATTACATCGGCAAACCCGAGGAGCTCCCGGAAGGAGTACTGTGAATGTCTTAAGATCAACAAATAATGGCGTATCGCTTCTGGTGAACTAGCCAGAGTAAGCTTGTAGATGCGACTGTGGTAAAACGAGGAGCAAGTGGCAGGAGTAACTATGACTCTCTTAAGGTAGCCAAATGCCTCGTCAACAGGCGAATTCCAACGGCAAACTCGAGGAGCTCCCGGCAGGAGTACTGCGAAAGTCTTAAGATCAACAAATAATGGCGTATCGCTTCTGGTGAACTAGCCAGAGTAAGCTTGTAGATGCGACTGTGGTAAAACGAGGAGCAAGTGGCAGGAGTAACTATGACTCTCTTAAGGTAGCCAAATGCCTCGTCAACAGGCGAATTCCAACGGCAAACTCGAGGAGCTCCCGGCAGGAGTACTGTGAAAGTCTTAAGGTCAACAAATAATGGCGTATCGCTTCTGGTGAACTGGCCAGAGTAAGCTTGTAGATGCGACTGTGGTAAAACGAGGAGCAAGTGGCAGGAGTAACTATGACTCTCTTAAGGTAGCCAAATGCCTCGTCAACAGGCGAATTCCAACGGCAAACTCGAGGAGCTCCCGGCAGGAGTACTGTGAAAGTCTTAAGGTCAACAAATAATGGCGTATCGCTTCTGGTGAACTGGCCAGAGTAAGCTTGTAGATGCGACTGTGGTAAAACGAGGAGCAAGTGGCAGGAGTAACTATGACTCTCTTAAGGTATCCAAATGCCTCGTCAACAGGAGAATTCCAACGGCAAGCTCGAGGAGCTCCCGGCAGGAGTACTGTGAAAGTCTTAAGGACAACAAATAATGGCGTATCGCTTCTGGTGAACTGGCCAGAGTAAGCTTGTAGATGCGACTGTGGTAAAATGGGGAGCAAGTGGCAGGAGTAACTATGACTCTCTTAGGGTTGCCAAATGACTCGTCAAAAGGCGAATTACATCGGCAAACCCGAGGAGCTCCCGGAAGGAGTACTGTGAAAGTCTTAAGGTCAACAAATAATGGCGTATCGCTCTGGTGAACTGGCCAGAGTAAGCTTGTAGATGCGACTGTGGTAAAACGAGGAGCAAGTGGCAGGAGTAACTATGACTCTCTTAAGGTAGCCAAATGCCTCGTCAACAGGCGAATTCCAACGGCAAACTCGAGGAGCTCCCAGCAGGAGTACTGTGAAAGTCTTAAGGTCAACAAATAATGGCGTATCGCTTCTGGTGAACTGGCCAGAGTAAGCTTGTAGATGCGACTGTGGTAAAATGGGGAGCAAGTGGCAGGACTAACTATGACTCTCTTAGGGTTGCCAAATAACTCGTCAAAAGGCGAATTACATCGGCAAACCCGAGGAGCTCCCGGAAGGAGTACTGTGAAAGTCTTAAGGTCAACAAATAATGGCGTATCGCTCTGGTGAACTGGCCAGAGTAAGCTTGTAGATGCGACTGTGGTAAAATGGGGAGCAAGTGGCAGGAGTAACTATGACTCTCTTAGGGTTGCCAAATAACTCGTCAAAAGGCGAATTACATCGGCAAACCCGAGGAGCTCCCGGAAGGAGTACTGTGAATGTCTTAAGATCAACAAATAATGGCGTATCGCTTCTGGTGAACTAGCCAGAGTAAGCTTGTAGATGCGACTGTGGTAAAACGAGGAGCAAGTGGCAGGAGTAACTATGACTCTCTTAAGGTAGCCAAATGCCTCGTCAACAGGCGAATTCCAACGGCAAACTCGAGGAGCTCCCGGCAGGAGTACTGTGAAAGTCTTAAGATCAACAAATAATGGCGTATCGCTTCTGGTGAACTAGCCAGAGTAAGCTTGTAGATGCGACTGTGGTAAAACGAGGAGCAAGTGGCAGGAGTAACTATGACTCTCTTAAGGTAGCCAAATGCCTCGTCAACAGGCGAATTCCAACGGCAAACTCGAGGAGCTCCCGGCAGGAGTACTGTGAAAGTCTTAAGGTCAACAAATAATGGCGTATCGCTTCTGGTGAACTGGCCAGAGTAAGCTTGTAGATGCGACTTTGGTAAAACGAGGAGCAAGTGGCAGGAGTAACTATGACTCTCTTAAGGTATCCAAATGCCTCGTCAACAGGAGAATTCCAACGGTAAACTCGAGGAGCTCCCGGCAGGAGTACTGTGAAAGTCTTAAGGACAACAAATAATGGCGTATCGCTTCTGGTGAACTAGCCAGAGTAAGCTTGTAGATGTGACTGTGGTAAAATGGGGAGCAAGTGGCAGGAGTAACTATAGCTCTCTTAGGGTTGCCAAATGACTCGTCAAAAGGCGAATTACATCGGCAAACCCGAGGAGCTCCCGGAAGGAGTACTGTGAAAGTCTTAAGGTCAACAAATAATGGCGTATCGCTTCTGGTGAACTGGCCAGAGTAAGCTTGTAGATGCGACTGTGGTAAAACGAGGAGCAAGTGGCAGGAGTAACTATGACTCTCTTAAGGTAGCCAAATGCCTCGTCAACAGGCGAATTCCAACGGCAAACTCGAGGAGCTCCCGGCAGGAGTACTGTGAAAGTCTTAAGGTTAACAAATAATGGCGTATCGCTTCTGGTGAACTGGCCAGAGTAAGCTTGTAGATGCGACTGTGGTAAAACGAGGAGCAAGTGGCAGGAGTAACTATGACTCTCTTAAGGTATCCAAATGCCTCGTCAACAGGAGAATTCCAACGGCAAACTCGAGGAGCTCCCGGCAGGAGTACTGTGAAAGTCTTAAGGACAACAAATAATGGCGTATCGCTTCTGGTGAACTGGCCAGAGTAAGCTTGTAGATGCGACTGTGGTAAAATGGGGAGCAAGTGGCAGGAGTAACTATGACTCTCTTAGGGTTGCCAAATGACTCGTCAAAAGGCGAATTACATCGGCAAACCCGAGGAGCTCCCGGAAGGAGTACTGTGAAAGTCTTAAGGTCAACAAATAATGGCGTATCGCTCTGGTGAACTGGCCAGAGTAAGCTTGTAGATGCGACTGTGGTAAAACGAGGAGCAAGTGGCAGGAGTAACTATGACTCTCTTAAGGTAGCCAAATGCCTCGTCAACAGGCGAATTCCAACGGCAAACTCGAGGAGCTCCCAGCAGGAGTACTGTGAAAGTCTTAAGGTCAACAAATAATGGCGTATCGCTTCTGGTGAACTGGCCAGAGTAAGCTTGTAGATGCGACTGTGGTAAAATGGGGAGCAAGTGGCAGGACTAACTATGACTCTCTTAGGGTTGCCAAATAACTCGTCAAAAGGCGAATTACATCGGCAAACCCGAGGAGCTCCCGGAAGGAGTACTGTGAAAGTCTTAAGGTCAACAAATAATGGCGTATCGCTCTGGTGAACTGGCCAGAGTAAGCTTGTAGATGCGACTGTGGTAAAATGGGGAGCAAGTGGCAGGAGTAACTATGACTCTCTTAGGGTTGCCAAATAACTCGTCAAAAGGCGAATTACATCGGCAAACCCGAGGAGCTCCCGGAAGGAGTACTGTGAATGTCTTAAGATCAACAAATAATGGCGTATCGCTTCTGGTGAACTAGCCAGAGTAAGCTTGTAGATGCGACTGTGGTAAAACGAGGAGCAAGTGGCAGGAGTAACTATGACTCTCTTAAGGTAGCCAAATGCCTCGTCAACAGGCGAATTCCAACGGCAAACTCGAGGAGCTCCCGGCAGGAGTACTGTGAAAGTCTTAAGATCAACAAATAATGGCGTATCGCTTCTGGTGAACTAGCCAGAGTAAGCTTGTAGATGCGACTGTGGTAAAACGAGGAGCAAGTGGCAGGAGTAACTATGACTCTCTTAAGGTAGCCAAATGCCTCGTCAACAGGCGAATTCCAACGGCAAACTCGAGGAGCTCCCGGCAGGAGTACTGTGAAAGTCTTAAGATCAACAAATAATGGCGTATCGCTTCTGGTGAACTGGCCAGAGTAAGCTTGTAGATGCGACTGTGGTAAAACGAGGAGCAAGTGGCAGGAGTAACTATGACTCTCTTAAGGTATCCAAATGCCTCGTCAACAGGAGAATTCCAACGGCAAACTCGAGGAGCTCCCGGCAGGAGTACTGTGAAAGTCTTAAGGACAACAAATAATGGCGTATCGCTTCTGGTGAACTAGCCAGAGTAAGCTTGTAGATGTGACTGTGGTAAAATGGGGAGCAAGTGGCAGGAGTAACTATGACTCTCTTAGGGTTGCCAAATGACTCGTCAAAAGGCGAATTACATCGGCAAACCCGAGGAGCTCCCGGCAGGAGTACTGTGAAAGTCTTAAGGACAACAAATAATGGCGTATCGCTTCTGGTGAACTAGCCAGAGTAAGCTTGTAGATGTGACTGTGGTAAAATGGGGAGCAAGTGGCAGGAGTAACTATAGCTCTCTTAGGGTTGCCAAATGACTCGTCAAAAGGCGAATTACATCGGCAAACCCGAGGAGCTCCCGGAAGGAGTACTGTGAAAGTCTTAAGGTCAACAAATAATATCGTATCGCTCTGGTGAACTGGCCAGAGTAAGCTTGTAGATGCGACTGTGGTAAAACGAGGAGCAAGTGGCAGGAGTAACTATGACTCTCTTAAGGTAGCCAAATGCCTCGTCAACAGGCGAATTCCAACGGCAAACTCGAGGAGCTCCCGGCAGGAGTACTGTGAAAGTCTTAAGGTCAACAAATAATGGCGTATCGCTTCTGGTGAACTGGCCAGAGTAAGCTTGTAGATGCGACTGTGGTAAAATGGGGAGCAAGTGGCAGGAGTAACTATGACTCTCTTAGGGTTGCCAAATAACTCGTCAAAAGGCGAATTACATCGGCAAACCCGAGGAGCTCCCGGAAGGAGTACTGTGAATGTCTTAAGGTCAACAAATAATGGCGTATCGCTCTGGTGAACTGGCCAGAGTAAGCTTGTAGATGCGACTGTGGTAAAACGAGGAGCAAGTGGCAGGAGTAACTATGACTCTCTTAAGGTAGCCAAATGCCTCGTCAACAGGCGAATTCCAACGGCAAACTCGAGGAGCTCCCGGCAGGAGTACTGTGAAAGTCTTAAGGTCAACAAATAATGGCGTATCGCTTCTGGTGAACTGGCCAGAGTAAGCTTGTAGATGCGACTGTGGTAAAATGGGGAGCAAGTGGCAGGAGTAACTATGACTCTCTTAGGGTTGCCAAATAACTCGTCAAAAGGCGAATTACATCGGCAAACCCGAGGAGCACCCGGAAGGAGTACTGTGAATGTCTTAAGATCAACAAATAATGGCGTATCGCTTCTGGTGAACTAGCCAGAGTAAGCTTGTAGATGCGACTGTGGTAAAACGAGGAGCAAGTGGCAGGAGTAACTATGACTCTCTTAAGGTAGCCAAATGCCTCGTCAACAGGCGAATTCCAACGGCAAACTCGAGGAGCTCCCGGCAGGAGTACTGTGAAAGTCTTAAGATCAACAAATAATGGCGTATCGCTTCTGGTGAACTAGCCAGAGTAAGCTTGTAGATGCGACTGTGGTAAAACGAGGAGCAAGTGGCAGGAGTAACTATGACTCCCTTAAGGTTGCCAAATGACTCGTCAAAAGGCGAATTCCAACGGCAAACTCGAGGAGCTCCCGGAAGGAGTACTGTGAAAGTCTTAAGGACAACAAATAATGGCGTATCGCTTCTGGTGAACTAGCCAGAGTAAGTTTGTAGATGTGACTGTGGTAAAATGGGGAGCAAGTGGCAGGAGTAACTATGACTCTCTTAGGGTTGCCAAATGACTCGTCAAAAGGCGAATTACATCGGCAAACCCGAGGAGCTCCCGGCAGGAGTACTGTGAAAGTCTTAAGGACAACAAATAATGGCGTATCGCTTCTGGTGAACTAGCCAGAGTAAGCTTGTAGATGTGACTGTGGTAAAATGGGGAGCAAGTGGCAGGAGTAACTATGACTCTCTTAGGGTTGCCAAATAACTCGTCAAAAGGCGAATTACATCGGCAAACCCGAGGAGCTCCCGGAAGGAGTACTGTGAATGTCTTAAGATCAACAAATAATGGCGTATCGCTTCTGGTGAACTAGCCAGAGTAAGCTTGTAGATGCGACTGTGGTAAAACGAGGAGCAAGTGGCAGGAGTAACTATGACTCTCTTAAGGTAGCCAAATGCCTCGTCAACAGGCGAATTCCAACGGCAAACTCGAGGAGCTCCCGGCAGGAGTACTGTGAAAGTCTTAAGATCAACAAATAATGGCGTATCGCTTCTGGTGAACTAGCCAGAGTAAGCTTGTAGATGCGACTGTGGTAAAACGAGGAGCAAGTGGCAGGAGTAACTATGACTCTCTTAAGGTAGCCAAATGCCTCGTCAACAGGCGAATTCCAACGGCAAACTCGAGGAGCTCCCGGCAGGAGTACTGTGAAAGTCTTAAGGTCAACAAATAATGGCGTATCGCTTCTGGTGAACTGGCCAGAGTAAGCTTGTAGATGCGACTGTGGTAAAACGAGGAGCAAGTGGCAGGAGTAACTATGACTCTCTTAAGGTATCCAAATGCCTCGTCAACAGGAGAATTCCAACGGCAAACTCGAGGACCTCCCGGCAGGAGTACTGTGAAAGTCTTAAGGACAACAAATAATGGCGTATCGCTTCTGGTGAACTAGCCAGAGCAAGCTTGTAGATGTGACTGTGGTAAAATGGGGAGCATGTGGCAGGAGTAACTATGACTCTCTTAGGGTTGCCAAATGACTCGTCAAAAGGCGAATTACATCGGCAAACCCGAGGAGCTCCCGGCAGGAGTACTGTGAAAGTCTTAAGGACAACAAATAATGGCGTATCGCTTCTGGTGAACTAGCCAGAGTAAGCTTGTAGATGTGACTGTGGTAAAATGGGGAGCAAGTGGCAGGAGTAACTATAGCTCTCTTAGGGTTGCCAAATGACTCGTCAAAAGGCGAATTACATCGGCAAACCCGAGGAGCTCCCGGAAGGAGTACTGTGAAAGTCTTAAGGTCAACAAATAATGTCGTATCGCTCTGGTGAACTGGCCAGAGTAAGCTTGTAGATGCGACTGTGGTAAAACGAGGAGCAAGTGGCAGGAGTAACTATGACTCTCTTAAGGTAGCCAAATGCCTCGTCAACAGGCGAATTCCAACGGCAAACTCGAGGAGCTCCCGGCAGGAGTACTGTGAAAGTCTTAAGGTCAACAAATAATGGCGTATCGCTTCTGGTGAACTGGCCAGAGTAAACTTGTAGATGCGACTGTGGTAAAATGGGGAGCAAGTGGCAGGAGTAACTATGACTCTCTTAGGGTTGCCAAATAACTCGTCAAAAGGCGAATTACATCAGCAAACCCGAGGAGCTCCCGGAAGGAGTACTGTGAATGTCTTAAGGTCAACAAATAATGGCGTATCGCTCTGGTGAACTGGCCAGAGTAAGCTTGTAGATGCGACTGTGGTAAAACGAGGAGCAAGTGGCAGGAGTAACTATGACTCTCTTAAGGTAGCCAAATGCCTCGTCAACAGGCGAATTCCAACGGCAAACTCGAGGAGCTCCCGGCAGGAGTACTGTGAAAGTCTTAAGGTCAACAAATAATGGCGTATCGCTTCTGGTGAACTGGCCAGAGTAAGCTTGTAGATGCGACTGTGGTAAAATGGGGAGCAAGTGGCAGGAGTAACTATGACTCTCTTAGGGTTGCCAAATAACTCGTCAAAAGGCGAATTACATCGGCAAACCCGAGGAGCTCCCGGAAGGAGTACTGTGAATGTCTTAAGATCAACAAATAATGGCGTATCGCTTCTGGTGAACTAGCCAGAGTAAGCTTGTAGATGCGACTGTGGTAAAACGAGGAGCCAGTGGCAGGAGTAACTATGACTCTCTTAAGGTAGCCAAATGCCTCGTCAACAGGCGAATTCCAACGGCAAACTCGAGGAGCTCCCGGCAGGAGTACTGTGAAAGTCTTAAGATCAACAAATAATGGCGTATCGCTTCTGGTGAACTAGCCAGAGTAAGCTTGTAGATGCGACTGTGGTAAAACGAGGAGCAAGTGGCAGGAGTAACTATGACTCCCTTAAGGTTGCCAAATGACTCGTCAAAAGGCGAATTCCAACGGCAAACTCGAGGAGCTCCCGGAAGGAGTACTGTGAAAGTCTTAAGGACAACAAATAATGGCGTATCGCTTCTGGTGAACTGGCCAGAGTAAGCTTGTAGATGCGACTGTGGTAAAATGGGGAGCAAGTGGCAGGAGTAACTATGACTCTCTTAGGGTTGCCAAATGACTCGTCAAAAGGCGAATTACATCGGCAAACCCGAGGAGCTCCCGGAAGGAGTACTGTGAAAGTCTTAAGGTCAACAAATAATGGCGTATCGCTCTGGTGAACTGGCCAGAGTAAGCTTGTAGATGCGACTGTGGTAAAACGAGGAGCAAGTGGCAGGAGTAACTATGACTCTCTTAAGGTAGCCAAATGCCTCGTCAACAGGCGAATTCCAACGGCAAACTCGAGGAGCTCCCAGCAGGAGTACTGTGAAAGTCTTAAGGTCAACAAATAATGGCGTATCGCTTCTGGTGAACTGGCCAGAGTAAACTTGTAGATGCGACTGTGGTAAAATGGGGAGCAAGTGGCAGGAGTAACTATGACTCTCTTAGGGTTGCCAAATAACTCGTCAAAAGGCGAATTACATCGGCAAACCCGAGGAGCTCCCGGAAGGAGTACTGTGAAAGTCTTAAGGTCAACAAATAATGGCGTATCGCTCTGGTGAACTGGCCAGAGTAAGCTTGTAGATGCGACTGTGGTAAAATGGGGAGCAAGTGGCAGGAGTAACTATGACTCTCTTAGGGTTGCCAAATAACTCGTCAAAAGGCGAATTACATCGGCAAACCCGAGGAGCTGCCGGAAGGAGTACTGTGAATGTCTTAAGATCAACAAATAATGGCGTATCGCTTCTGGTGAACTAGCCAGAGTAAGCTTGTAGATGCGACTGTGGTAAAACGAGGAGCAAGTGGCAGGAGTAACTATGACTCTCTTAAGGTAGCCAAATGCCTCGTCAACAGGCGAATTCCAACGGCAAACTCGAGGAGCTCCCGGCAGGAGTACTGCGAAAGTCTTAAGATCAACAAATAATGGCGTATCGCTTCTGGTGAACTAGCCAGAGTAAGCTTGTAGATGCGACTGTGGTAAAACGAGGAGCAAGTGGCAGGAGTAACTATGACTCTCTTAAGGTAGCCAAATGCCTCGTCAACAGGCGAATTCCAACGGCAAACTCGAGGAGCTCCCGGCAGGAGTACTGTGAAAGTCTTAAGGTCAACAAATAATGGCGTATCGCTTCTGGTGAACTACCCAGAGTAAGCTTGTAGATGCGACTGTGGTAAAACGAGGAGCAAGTGGCAGGAGTAACTATGACTCTCTTAAGGTAGCCAAATGCCTCGTCAACAGGCGAATTCCAACGGCAAACTCGAGGAGCTCCCGGCAGGAGTACTGTGAAAGTCTTAAGGTCAACAAATAATGGCGTATCGCTTCTGGTGAACTGGCCAGAGTAAGCTTGTAGATGCAACTGTGGTAAAACGAGGAGCAAGTGGCAGGAGTAACTATGACTCTCTTAAGGTATCCAAATGCCTCGTCAACAGGAGAATTCCAACGGCAAACTCGAGGACCTCCCGGCAGGAGTACTGTGAAAGTCTTAAGGACAACAAATAATGGCGTATCGCTTCTGGTGAACTAGCCAGAGCAAGCTTGTAGATGTGACTGTGGTAAAATGGGGAGCATGTGGCAGGAGTAACTATGACTCTCTTAGGGTTGCCAAATGACTCGTCAAAAGGCGAATTACATCGGCAAACCCGAGGAGCTCCCGGCAGGAGTACTGTGAAAGTCTTAAGGACAACAAATAATGGCGTATCGCTTCTGGTGAACTAGCCAGAGTAAGCTTGTAGATGTGACTGTGGTAAAATGGGGAGCAAGTGGCAGGAGTAACTATAGCTCTCTTAGGGTTGCCAAATGACTCGTCAAAAGGCGAATTACATCGGCAAACCCGAGGAGCTCCCGGAAGGAGTACTGTGAAAGTCTTAAGGTCAACAAATAATGTCGTATCGCTCTGGTGAACTGGCCAGAGTAAGCTTGTAGATGCGACTGTGGTAAAACGAGGAGCAAGTGGCAGGAGTAACTATGACTCTCTTAAGGTAGCCAAATGCCTCGTCAACAGGCGAATTCCAACGGCAAACTCGAGGAGCTCCCGGCAGGAGTACTGTGAAAGTCTTAAGGTCAACAAATAATGGCGTATCGCTTCTGGTGAACTGGCCAGAGTAAGCTTGTAGATGCGACTGTGGTAAAATGGGGAGCAAGTGGCAGGAGTAACTATGACTCTCTTAGGGTTGCCAAATAACTCGTCAAAAGGCGAATTACATCGGCAAACCCGAGGAGCTCCCGGAAGGAGTACTGTGAATGTCTTAAGGTCAACAAATAATGGCGTATCGCTCTGGTGAACTGGCCAGAGTAAGCTTGTAGATGCGACTGTGGTAAAACGAGGAGCAAGTGGCAGGAGTAACTATGACTCTCTTAAGGTAGCCAAATGCCTCGTCAACAGGCGAATTCCAACGGCAAACTCGAGGAGCTCCCGGCAGGAGTACTGTGAAAGTCTTAAGGTCAACAAATAATGGCGTATCGCTTCTGGTGAACTGGCCAGAGTAAGCTTGTAGATGCGACTGTGGTAAAATGGGGAGCAAGTGGCAGGAGTAACTATGACTCTCTTAGGGTTGCCAAATAACTCGTCAAAAGGCGAATTACATCGGCAAACCCGAGGAGCTCCCGGAAGGAGTACTGTGAATGTCTTAAGATCAACAAATAATGGCGTATCGCTTCTGGTGAACTAGCCAGAGTAAGCTTGTAGATGCGACTGTGGTAAAACGAGGAGCCAGTGGCAGGAGTAACTATGACTCTCTTAAGGTAGCCAAATGCCTCGTCAACAGGCGAATTCCAACGGCAAACTCGAGGAGCTCCCGGCAGGAGTACTGTGAAAGTCTTAAGATCAACAAATAATGGCGTATCGCTTCTGGTGAACTAGCCAGAGTAAGCTTGTAGATGCGACTGTGGTAAAACGAGGAGCAAGTGGCAGGAGTAACTATGACTCCCTTAAGGTTGCCAAATGACTCGTCAAAAGGCGAATTCCAACGGCAAACTCGAGGAGCTCCCGGAAGGAGTACTGTGAAAGTCTTAAGGACAACAAATAATGGCGTATCGCTTCTGGTGAACTGGCCAGAGTAAGCTTGTAGATGCGACTGTGGTAAAATGGGGAGCAAGTGGCAGGAGTAACTATGACTCTCTTAGGGTTGCCAAATGACTCGTCAAAAGGCGAATTACATCGGCAAACCCGAGGAGCTCCCGGAAGGAGTACTGTGAAAGTCTTAAGGTCAACAAATAATGGCGTATCGCTCTGGTGAACTGGCCAGAGTAAGCTTGTAGATGCGACTGTGGTAAAACGAGGAGCAAGTGGCAGGAGTAACTATGACTCTCTTAAGGTAGCCAAATGCCTCGTCAACAGGCGAATTCCAACGGCAAACTCGAGGAGCTCCCAGCAGGAGTACTGTGAAAGTCTTAAGGTCAACAAATAATGGCGTATCGCTTCTGGTGAACTGGCCAGAGTAAGCTTGTAGATGCGACTGTGGTAAAATGGGGAGCAAGTGGCAGGAGTAACTATGACTCTCTTAGGGTTGCCAAATAACTCGTCAAAAGGCGAATTACATCGGCAAACCCGAGGAGCTCCCGGAAGGAGTACTGTGAAAGTCTTAAGGTCAACAAATAATGGCGTATCGCTCTGGTGAACTGGCCAGAGTAAGCTTGTAGATGCGACTGTGGTAAAATGGGGAGCAAGTGGCAGGAGTAACTATGACTCTCTTAGGGTTGCCAAATAACTCGTCAAAAGGCGAATTACATCGGCAAACCCGAGGAGCTGCCGGAAGGAGTACTGTGAATGTCTTAAGATCAACAAATAATGGCGTATCGCTTCTGGTGAACTAGCCAGAGTAAGCTTGTAGATGCGACTGTGGTAAAACGAGGAGCAAGTGGCAGGAGTAACTATGACTCTCTTAAGGTAGCCAAATGCCTCGTCAACAGGCGAATTCCAACGGCAAACTCGAGGAGCTCCCGGCAGGAGTACTGCGAAAGTCTTAAGATCAACAAATAATGGCGTATCGCTTCTGGTGAACTAGCCAGAGTAAGCTTGTAGATGCGACTGTGGTAAAACGAGGAGCAAGTGGCAGGAGTAACTATGACTCTCTTAAGGTAGCCAAATGCCTCGTCAACAGGCGAATTCCAACGGCAAACTCGAGGAGCTCCCGGCAGGAGTACTGTGAAAGTCTTAAGGTCAACAAATAATGGCGTATCGCTTCTGGTGAACTGGCCAGAGTAAGCTTGTAGATGCGACTTTGGTAAAACGAGGAGCAAGTGGCAGGAGTAACTATGACTCTCTTAAGGTATCCAAATGCCTCGTCAACAGGAGAATTCCAACGGTAAACTCGAGGAGCTCCCGGCAGGAGTACTGTGAAAGTCTTAAGGACAACAAATAATGGCGTATCGCTTCTGGTGAACTAGCAAGAGTAAGCTTGTAGATGTGACTGTGGTAAAATGGGGAGCAAGTGGCAGGAGTAACTATGACTCTCTTAGGGTTGCCAAATGACTCGTCAAAAGGCGAATTACATCGGCAAACCCGCGGAGCTCCCGGCAGGAGTACTGTGAAAGTCTTAAGGACAACAAATAATGGCGTATCGCTTCTGGTGAACTAGCCAGAGTAAGCTTGTAGATGTGACTGTGGTAAAATGGGGAGCAAGTGGCAGGAGTAACTATAGCTCTCTTAGGGTTGCCAAATGACTCGTCAAAAGGCGAATTACATCGGCAAACCCGAGGAGCTCCCGGAAGGAGTACTGTGAAAGTCTTAAGGTCAACAAATAATGGCGTATCGCTTCTGGTGAACTGGCCAGAGTAAGCTTGTAGATGCGACTGTGGTAAAACGAGGAGCAAGTGGCAGGAGTAACTATGACTCTCTTAAGGTAGCCAAATGCCTCGTCAACAGGCGAATTCCAACGGCAAACTCGAGGAGCTCCCGGCAGGAGTACTGTGAAAGTCTTAAGGTCAACAAATAATGGCGTATCGCCTCTGGTGAACTGGCCAGAGTAAGCTTGTAGATGCGACTGTGGTAAAACGAGGAGCAAGTGGCAGGAGTAACTATGACTCTCTTAAGGTATCCAAATGCCTCGTCAACAGGAGAATTCCAACGGCAAACTCGAGGAGCTCCCGGCAGGAGTACTGTGAAAGTCTTAAGGACAACAAATAATGGCGTATCGCTTCTGGTGAACTGGCCAGAGTAAGCTTGTAGATGCGACTGTGGTAAAATGGGGAGCAAGTGGCAGGAGTAACTATGACTCTCTTAGGGTTGCCAAATGACTCGTCAAAAGGCGAATTACATCGGCAAACCCGAGGAGCTCCCGGAAGGAGTACTGTGAAAGTCTTAAGGTCAACAAATAATGGCGTATCGCTCTGGTGAACTGGCCAGAGTAAGCTTGTAGATGCGACTGTGGTAAAACGAGGAGCAAGTGGCAGGAGTAACTATGACTCTCTTAAGGTAGCCAAATGCCTCGTCAACAGGCGAATTCCAACGGCAAACTCGAGGAGCTCCCAGCAGGAGTACTGTGAAAGTCTTAAGGTCAACAAATAATGGCGTATCGCTTCTGGTGAACTGGCCAGAGTAAGCTTGTAGATGCGACTGTGGTAAAATGGGGAGCAAGTGGCAGGACTAACTATGACTCTCTTAGGGTTGCCAAATAACTCGTCAAAAGGCGAATTACATCGGCAAACCCGAGGAGCTCCCGGAAGGAGTACTGTGAAAGTCTTAAGGTCAACAAATAATGGCGTATCGCTCTGGTGAACTGGCCAGAGTAAGCTTGTAGATGCGACTGTGGTAAAATGGGGAGCAAGTGGCAGGAGTAACTATGACTCTCTTAGGGTTGCCAAATAACTCGTCAAAAGGCGAATTACATCGGCAAACCCGAGGAGCTCCCGGAAGGAGTACTGTGAATGTCTTAAGATCAACAAATAATGGCGTATCGCTTCTGGTGAACTAGCCAGAGTAAGCTTGTAGATGCGACTGTGGTAAAACGAGGAGCAAGTGGCAGGAGTAACTATGACTCTCTTAAGGTAGCCAAATGCCTCGTCAACAGGCGAATTCCAACGGCAAACTCGAGGAGCTCCCGGCAGGAGTACTGTGAAAGTCTTAAGATCAACAAATAATGGCGTATCGCTTCTGGTGAACTAGCCAGAGTAAGCTTGTAGATGCGACTGTGGTAAAACGAGGAGCAAGTGGCAGGAGTAACTATGACTCTCTTAAGGTAGCCAAATGCCTCGTCAACAGGCGAATTCCAACGGCAAACTCGAGTAGCTCCCGGCAGGAGTACTGTGAAAGTCTTAAGGTCAACAAATAATGGCGTATCGCTTCTGGTGAACTGGCCAGAGTAAGCTTGTAGATGCGACTGTGGTAAAACGAGGAGCAAGTGGCAGGAGTAACTATGACTCTCTTAAGGTATCCAAATGCCTCGTCAACAGGAGAATTCCAACGGCAAACTCGAGGAGCTCCCGGCAGGAGTACTGTGAAAGTCTTAAGGACAACAAATAATGGCGTATCGCTTCTGGTGAACTGGCCAGAGTAAGCTTGTAGATGCGACTGTGGTAAAATGGGGAGCAAGTGGCAGGAGTAACTATGACTCTCTTATGGTTGCCAAATGACTCGTCAAAAGGCGAATTACATCGGCAAACCCGAGGAGCTCCCGGAAGGAGTACTGTGAAAGTCTTAAGGTCAACAAATAATGGCGTATCGCTCTGGTGAACTGGCCAGAGTAAGCTTGTAGATGCGACTGTGGTAAAACGAGGAGCAAGTGGCAGGAGTAACTATGACTCTCTTAAGGTAGCCAAATGCCTCGTCAACAGGCGAATTCCAACGGCAAACTCGAGGAGCTCCCAGCAGGAGTACTGTGAAAGTCTTAAGGTCAACAAATAATGGCGTATCGCTTCTGGTGAACTGGCCAGAGTAAGCTTGTAGATGCGACTGTGGTAAAATGGGGAGCAAGTGGCAGGACTAACTATGACTCTCTTAGGGTTGCCAAATAACTCGTCAAAAGGCGAATTACATCGGCAAACCCGAGGAGCTCCCGGAAGGAGTACTGTGAAAGTCTTAAGGTCAACAAATAATGGCGTATCGCTCTGGTGAACTGGCCAGAGTAAGCTTGTAGATGCGACTGTGGTAAAATGGGGAGCAAGTGGCAGGAGTAACTATGACTCTCTTAGGGTTGCCAAATAACTCGTCAAAAGGCGAATTACATCGGCAAACCCGAGGAGCTCCCGGAAGGAGTACTGTGAATGTCTTAAGATCAACAAATAATGGCGTATCGCTTCTGGTGAACTAGCCAGAGTAAGCTTGTAGATGCGACTGTGGTAAAACGAGGAGCAAGTGGCAGGAGTAACTATGACTCTCTTAAGGTAGCCAAATGCCTCGTCAACAGGCGAATTCCAACGGCAAACTCGAGGAGCTCCCGGCAGGAGTACTGTGAAAGTCTTAAGATCAACAAATAATGGCGTATCGCTTCTGGTGAACTAGCCAGAGTAAGCTTGTAGATGCGACTGTGGTAAAACGAGGAGCAAGTGGCAGGAGTAACTATGACTCTCTTAAGGTAGCCAAATGCCTCGTCAACAGGCGAATTCCAACGGCAAACTCGAGGAGCTCCCGGCAGGAGTACTGTGAAAGTCTTAAGGTCAACAAATAATGGCGTATCGCTTCTGGTGAACTGGCCAGAGTAAGCTTGTAGATGCGACTGTGGTAAAACGAGGAGCAAGTGGCAGGAGTAACTATGACTCTCTTAAGGTATCCAAATGCCTCGTCAACAGGAGAATTCCAACGGCAAACTCGAGGAGCTCCCGGCAGGAGTACTGTGAAAGTCTTAAGGACAACAAATAATGGCGTATCGCTTCTGGTGAACTAGCCAGAGTAAGCTTGTAGATGTGACTGTGGTAAAATGGGGAGCAAGTGGCAGGAGTAACTATGACTCTCTTAGGGTTGCCAAATGACTCGTCAAAAGGCGAATTACATCGGCAAACCCGAGGAGCTCCCGGCAGGAGTACTGTGAAAGTCTTAAGGACAACAAATAATGGCGTATCGCTTCTGGTGAACTAGCCAGAGTAAGCTTGTAGATGTGACTGTGGTAAAATGGGGAGCAAGTGGCAGGAGTAACTATAGCTCTCTTAGGGTTGCCAAATGACTCGTCAAAAGGCGAATTACATCGGCAAACCCGAGGAGCTCCCGGAAGGAGTACTGTGAAAGTCTTAAGATCAACAAATAATGGCGTATCGCTTCTGGTGAACTAGCCAGAGTAAGCTTGTAGATGCGACTGTGGTAAAACGAGGAGCAAGTGGCAGGAGTAACTATGACTCTCTTAAGGTAGCCAAATGCCTCGTCAACAGGCGAATTCCAACGGCAAACTCGAGGAGCTCCCGGCAGGAGTACTGTGAAAGTCTTAAGGTCAACAAATAATGGCGTATCGCTTCTGGTGAACTGGCCAGAGTAAGCTTGTAGATGCGACTGTGGTAAAACGAGGAGCAAGTGGCAGGAGTAACTATGACTCTCTTAAGGTATCCAAATGCCTCGTCAACAGGAGAATTCCAACGGCAAACTCGAGGAGCTCCCGGCAGGAGTACTGTGAAAGTCTTAAGGACAACAAATAATGGCGTATCGCTTCTGGTGAACTAGCCAGAGTAAGCTTGTAGATGTGACTGTGGTAAAATGGGGAGCAAGTGGCAGGAGTAACTATGACTCTCTTAGGGTTGCCAAATGACTCGTCAAAAGGCGAATTACATCGGCAAACCCGAGGAGCTCCCGGCAGGAGTACTGTGAAAGTCTTAAGGACAACAAATAATGGCGTATCGCTTCTGGTGAACTAGCCAGAGTAAGCTTGTAGATGTGACTGTGGTAAAATGGGGAGCAAGTGGCAGGAGTAACTATAGCTCTCTTAGGGTTGCCAAATGACTCGTCAAAAGGCGAATTACATCGGCAAACCCGAGGAGCTCCCGGAAGGAGTACTGTGAAAGTCTTAAGGTCAACAAATAATGTCGTATCGCTCTGGTGAACTGGCCAGAGTAAGCTTGTAGATGCGACTGTGGTAAAACGAGGAGCAAGTGGCAGGAGTAACTATGACTCTCTTAAGGTAGCCAAATGCCTCGTCAACAGGCGAATTCCAACGGCAAACTCGAGGAGCTCCCGGCAGGAGTACTGTGAAAGTCTTAAGGTCAACAAATAATGGCGTATCGCTTCTGGTGAACTGGCCAGAGTAAGCTTGTAGATGCGACTGTGGTAAAATGGGGAGCAAGTGGCAGGAGTAACTATGACTCTCTTAGGGTTGCCAAATAACTCGTCAAAAGGCGAATTACATCGGCAAACCCGAGGAGCTCCCGGAAGGAGTACTGTGAATGTCTTAAGGTCAACAAATAATGGCGTATCGCTCTGGTGAACTGGCCAGAGTAAGCTTGTAGATGCGACTGTGGTAAAACGAGGAGCAAGTGGCAGGAGTAACTATGACTCTCTTAAGGTAGCCAAATGCCTCGTCAACAGGCGAATTCCAACGGCAAACTCGAGGAGCTCCCGGCAGGAGTACTGTGAAAGTCTTAAGGTCAACAAATAATGGCGTATCGCTTCTGGTGAACTGGCCAGAGTAAGCTTGTAGATGCGACTGTGGTAAAATGGGGAGCAAGTGGCAGGAGTAACTATGACTCTCTTAGGGTTGCCAAATAACTCGTCAAAAGGCGAATTACATCGGCAAACCCGAGGAGCTCCCGGAAGGAGTACTGTGAATGTCTTAAGATCAACAAATAATGGCGTATCGCTTCTGGTGAACTAGCCAGAGTAAGCTTGTAGATGCGACTGTGGTAAAACGAGGAGCAAGTGGCAGGAGTAACTATGACTTCCTTAAGGTTGCCAAATGACTCGTCAAAAGGCGAATTCCAACGGCAAACTCGAGGAGCTCCCGGAAGGAGTACTGTGAAAGTCTTAAGGACAACAAATAATGGCGTATCGCTTCTGGTGAACTAGCCAGAGTAAGCTTGTAGATGTGACTGTGGTAAAACGAGGAGCAAGTGGCAGGAGTAACTATGACTCTCTTAAGGTAGCCAAATGCCTCGTCAACAGGCGAATTCCAACGGCAAACTCGAGGAGCTCCCGGCAGGAGTACTGTGAAAGTCTTAAGGTCAACAAATAATGGCGTATCGCTTCTGGTGAACTGGCCAGAGTAAGCTTGTAGATGCGACTGTGGTAAAACGAGGAGCAAGTGGCAGGAGTAACTATGACTCTCTTAAGGTATCCAAATGCCTCGTCAACAGGAGAATTCCAACGGCAAACTCGAGGAGCTCCCGGCAGGAGTACTGTGAAAGTCTTAAGGACAACAAATAATGGCGTATCGCTTCTGGTGAACTAGCCAGAGTAAGCTTGTAGATGTGACTGTGGTAAAATGGGGAGCAAGTGGCAGGAGTAACTATGACTCTCTTAGGTTTGCCAAATGACTCGTCAAAAGGCGAATTACATCGGCAAACCCGAGGAGCTCCCGGCAGGAGTACTGTGAAAGTCTTAAGGACAACAAATAATGGCGTATCGCTTCTGGTGAACTAGCCAGAGTAAGCTTGTAGATGTGACTGTGGTAAAATGGGGAGCAAGTGGCAGGAGTAACTATAGCTCTCTTAGGGTTGCCAAATGACTCGTCAAAAGGCGAATTACATCGGCAAACCCGAGGAGCTCCCGGAAGGAGTACTGTGAAAGTCTTAAGATCAACAAATAATGGCGTATCGCTTCTGGTGAACTAGCCAGAGTAAGCTTGTAGATGCGACTGTGGTAAAACGAGGAGCAAGTGGCAGGAGTAACTATGACTCTCTTAAGGTAGCCAAATGCCTCGTCAACAGGCGAATTCCAACGGCAAACTCGAGGAGCTCCCGGCAGGAGTACTGTGAAAGTCTTAAGGTCAACAAATAATGGCGTATCGCTTCTGGTGAACTGGCCAGAGTAAGCTTGTAGATGCGACTGTGGTAAAACGAGGAGCAAGTGGCAGGAGTAACTATGACTCTCTTAAGGTATCCAAATGCCTCGTCAACAGGAGAATTCCAACGGCAAACTCGAGGAGCTCCCGGCAGGAGTACTGTGAAAGTCTTAAGGACAACAAATAATGGCGTATCGCTTCTGGTGAACTAGCCAGAGTAAGCTTGTAGATGTGACTGTGGTAAAATGGGGAGCAAGTGGCAGGAGTAACTATGACTCTCTTAGGGTTGCCAAATGACTCGTCAAAAGGCGAATTACATCGGCAAACCCGAGGAGCTCCCGGCAGGAGTACTGTGAAAGTCTTAAGGACAACAAATAATGGCGTATCGCTTCTGGTGAACTAGCCAGAGTAAGCTTGTAGATGTGACTGTGGTAAAATGGGGAGCAAGTGGCAGGAGTAACTATAGCTCTCTTAGGGTTGCCAAATGACTCGTCAAAAGGCGAATTACATCGGCAAACCCGAGGAGCTCCCGGAAGGAGTACTGTGAAAGTCTTAAGGTCAACAAATAATGTCGTATCGCTCTGGTGAACTGGCCAGAGTAAGCTTGTAGATGCGACTGTGGTAAAACGAGGAGCAAGTGGCAGGAGTAACTATGACTCTCTTAAGGTAGCCAAATGCCTCGTCAACAGGCGAATTCCAACGGCAAACTCGAGGAGCTCCCGGCAGGAGTACTGTGAAAGTCTTAAGGTCAACAAATAATGGCGTATCGCTTCTGGTGAACTGGCCAGAGTAAGCTTGTAGATGCGACTGTGGTAAAATGGGGAGCAAGTGGCAGGAGTAACTATGACTCTCTTAGGGTTGCCAAATAACTCGTCAAAAGGCGAATTACATCGGCAAACCCGAGGAGCTCCCGGAAGGAGTACTGTGAATGTCTTAAGGTCAACAAATAATGGCGTATCGCTCTGGTGAACTGGCCAGAGTAAGCTTGTAGATGCGACTGTGGTAAAACGAGGAGCAAGTGGCAGGAGTAACTATGACTCTCTTAAGGTAGCCAAATGCCTCGTCAACAGGCGAATTCCAACGGCAAACTCGAGGAGCTCCCGGCAGGAGTACTGTGAAAGTCTTAAGGTCAACAAATAATGGCGTATCGCTTCTGGTGAACTGGCCAGAGTAAGCTTGTAGATGCGACTGTGGTAAAATGGGGAGCAAGTGGCAGGAGTAACTATGACTCTCTTAGGGTTGCCAAATAACTCGTCAAAAGGCGAATTACATCGGCAAACCCGAGGAGCTCCCGGAAGGAGTACTGTGAATGTCTTAAGATCAACAAATAATGGCGTATCGCTTCTGGTGAACTAGCCAGAGTAAGCTTGTAGATGCGACTGTGGTAAAACGAGGAGCAAGTGGCAGGAGTAACTATGACTCTCTTAAGGTAGCCAAATGCCTCGTCAACAGGCGAATTCCAACGGCAAACTCGAGGAGCTCCCGGCAGGAGTACTGTGAAAGTCTTAAGATCAACAAATAATGGCGTATCGCTTCTGGTGAACTAGCCAGAGTAAGCTTGTAGATGCGACTGTGGTAAAACGAGGAGCAAGTGGCAGGAGTAACTATGACTCCCTTAAGGTTGCCAAATGACTCGTCAAAAGGCGAATTCCAACGGCAAACTCGAGGAGCTCCCGGAAGGAGTACTGTGAAAGTCTTAAGGACAACAAATAATGGCGTATCGCTTCTGGTGAACTAGCCAGAGTAAGCTTGTAGATGTGACTGTGGTAAAATGGGGAGCAAGTGGCAGGAGTAACTATGACTCTCTTAGGGTTGCCAAATGACTCGTCAAAAGGCGAATTACATCGGCAAACCCGAGGAGCTCCCGGCAGGAGTACTGTGAAAGTCTTAAGGACAACAAATAATGGCGTATCGCTTCTGGTGAACTAGCCAGAGTAAGCTTGTAGATGTGACTGTGGTAAAATGGGGAGCAAGTGGCAGGAGTAACTATGACTCTCTTAGGGTTGCCAAATAACTCGTCAAAAGGCGAATTACATCGGCAAACCCGAGGAGCTCCCGGAAGGAGTACTGTGAATGTCTTAAGATCAACAAATAATGGCGTATCGCTTCTGGTGAACTAGCCAGAGTAAGCTTGTAGATGCGACTGTGGTAAAACGAGGAGCAAGTGGCAGGAGTAACTATGACTCTCTTAAGGTAGCCAAATGCCTCGTCAACAGGCGAATTCCAACGGCAAACTCGAGGAGCTCCCGGCAGGAGTACTGTGAAAGTCTTAAGATCAACAAATAATGGCGTATCGCTTCTGGTGAACTAGCCAGAGTAAGCTTGTAGATGCGACTGTGGTAAAACGAGGAGCAAGTGGCAGGAGTAACTATGACTCTCTTAAGGTAGCCAAATGCCTCGTCAACAGGCGAATTCCAACGGCAAACTCGAGGAGCTCCCGGCAGGAGTACTGTGAAAGTCTTAAGGTCAACAAATAATGGCGTATCGCTTCTGGTGAACTGGCCAGAGTAAGCTTGTAGATGCGACTGTGGTAAAACGAGGAGCAAGTGGCAGGAGTAACTATGACTCTCTTAAGGTATCCAAATGCCTCGTCAACAGGAGAATTCCAACGGCAAACTCGAGGAGCTCCCGGCAGGAGTACTGTGAAAGTCTTAAGGACAACAAATAATGGCGTATCGCTTCTGGTGAACTAGCCAGAGTAAGCTTGTAGATGTGACTGTGGTAAAATGGGGAGCAAGTGGCAGGAGTAACTATAGCTCTCTTAGGGTTGCCAAATGACTCGTCAAAAGGCGAATTACATCGGCAAACCCGAGGAGCTCCCGGAAGGAGTACTGTGAAAGTCTTAAGGTCAACAAATAATGTCGTATCGCTCTGGTGAACTGGCCAGAGTAAGCTTGTAGATGCGACTGTGGTAAAACGAGGAGCAAGTGGCAGGAGTAACTATGACTCTCTTAAGGTAGCCAAATGCCTCGTCAACAGGCGAATTCCAACGGCAAACTCGAGGAGCTCCCGGCAGGAGTACTGTGAAAGTCTTAAGGTCAACAAATAATGGCGTATCGCTTCTGGTGAACTGGCCAGAGTAAGCTTGTAGATGCGACTGTGGTAAAATGGGGAGCAAGTGGCAGGAGTAACTATGACTCTCTTAGGGTTGCCAAATAACTCGTCAAAAGGCGAATTACATCGGCAAACCCGAGGAGCTCCCGGAAGGAGTACTGTGAATGTCTTAAGGTCAACAAATAATGGCGTATCGCTCTGGTGAACTGGCCAGAGTAAGCTTGTAGATGCGACTGTGGTAAAACGAGGAGCAAGTGGCAGGAGTAACTATGACTCTCTTAAGGTAGCCAAATGCCTCGTCAACAGGCGAATTCCAACGGCAAACTCGAGGAGCTCCCGGCAGGAGTACTGTGAAAGTCTTAAGGTCAACAAATAATGGCGTATCGCTTCTGGTGAACTGGCCAGAGTAAGCTTGTAGATGCGACTGTGGTAAAATGGGGAGCAAGTGGCAGGAGTAACTATGACTCTCTTAGGGTTGCCAAATAACTCGTCAAAAGGCGAATTACATCGGCAAACCCGAGGAGCTCCCGGAAGGAGTACTGTGAATGTCTTAAGATCAACAAATAATGGCGTATCGCTTCTGGTGAACTAGCCAGAGTAAGCTTGTAGATGCGACTGTGGTAAAACGAGGAGCAAGTGGCAGGAGTAACTATGAC
The DNA here is from genome assembly GCF_023898315.1 of Schistocerca nitens. Lineage (NCBI taxonomy): Eukaryota > Metazoa > Arthropoda > Insecta > Orthoptera > Acrididae > Schistocerca > Schistocerca nitens. The sequence continues at coordinate 667,059,039 of NC_064619.1, read as the reverse complement.
TCTCTTAAGGTAGCCAAATGCCTCGTCAACAGGCGAATTCCAACGGCAAACTCGAGGAGCTCCCGGCAGGAGTACTGTGAAAGTCTTAAGATCAACAAATAATGGCGTATCGCTTCTGGTGAACTAGCCAGAGTAAGCTTGTAGATGCGACTGTGGTAAAACGAGGAGCAAGTGGCAGGAGTAACTATGACTCCCTTAAGGTTGCCAAATGACTCGTCAAAAGGCGAATTCCAACGGCAAACTCGAGGAGCTCCCGGAAGGAGTACTGTGAAAGTCTTAAGGACAACAAATAATGGCGTATCGCTTCTGGTGAACTAGCCAGAGTAAGCTTGTAGATGTGACTGTGGTAAAATGGGGAGCAAGTGGCAGGAGTAACTATGACTCTCTTAGGGTTGCCAAATGACTCGTCAAAAGGCGAATTACATCGGCAAACCCGAGGAGCTCCCGGCAGGAGTACTGTGAAAGTCTTAAGGACAACAAATAATGGCGTATCGCTTCTGGTGAACTAGCCAGAGTAAGCTTGTAGATGTGACTGTGGTAAAATGGGGAGCAAGTGGCAGGAGTAACTATGACTCTCTTAGGGTTGCCAAATGACTCGTCAAAAGGCGAATTACATCGGCAAACCCGAGGAGCTCCCGGCAGGAGTACTGTGAAAGTCTTATGGACAACAAATAATGGCGTATCGCTTCTGGTGAACTGGCCAGAGTAAGCTTGTAGATGCGACTGTGGTAAAATGGGGAGCAAGTGGCAGGAGTAACTATGACTCTCTTAGGGTTGCCAAATAACTCGTCAAAAGGCGAATTACATCGGCAAACCCGAGGAGCTCCCGGAAGGAGTACTGTGAAAGTCTTAAGGTCAACAAATAATGGCGTATCGCTCTGGTGAACTGGCCAGAGTAAGCTTGTAGATGCGACTGTGGTAAAATGGGGAGCAAGTGGCAGGAGTAACTATGACTCTCTTAGGGTTGCCAAATAACTCGTCAAAAGGCGAATTACATCGGCAAACCCGAGGAGCTCCCGGAAGGAGTACTGTGAATGTCTTAAGATCAACAAATAATGGCGTATCGCTTCTGGTGAACTAGCCAGAATAAGCTTGTAGATGCGACTGTGGTAAAACGAGGAGCAAGTGGCAGGAGTAACTATGACTCTCTTAAGGTAGCCAAATGCCTCGTCAACAGGCGAATTCCAACGGCAAACTCGAGGAGCTCCCGGCAGGAGTACTGTGAAAGTCTTAAGATCAACAAATAATGGCGTATCGCTTCTGGTGAACTAGCCAGAGTAAGCTTGTAGATGCGACTGTGGTAAAACGAGGAGCAAGTGGCAGGAGTAACTATGACTCTCTTAAGGTAGCCAAATGCCTCGTCAACAGGCGAATTCCAACGGCAAACTCGAGGAGCTCCCGGCAGGAGTACTGTGAAAGTCTTAAGGACAACAAATAATGGCGTATCGCTTCTGGTGAACTGGCCAGAGTAAGCTTGTAGATGCGACTGTGGTAAAATGGGGAGCAAGTGGCAGGAGTAACTATGACTCTCTTAGGGTTGCCAAATGACTCGTCAAAAGGCGAATTACATCGGCAAACCCGAGGAGCTCCCGGAAGGAGTACTGTGAAAGTCTTAAGGTCAACAAATAATGGCGTATCGCTCTGGTGAACTGGCCAGAGTAAGCTTGTAGATGCGACTGTGGTAAAACGAGGAGCAAGTGGCAGGAGTAACTATGACTCTCTTAAGGTAGCCAAATGCCTCGTCAACAGGCGAATTCCAACGGCAAACTCGAGGAGCTCCCAGCAGGAGTACTGTGAAAGTCTTAAGGTCAACAAATAATGGCGTATCGCTTCTGGTGAACTGGCCAGAGTAAGCTTGTAGATGCGACTGTGGTAAAATGGGGAGCAAGTGGCAGGAGTAACTATGACTCTCTTAGGGTTGCCAAATAACTCGTCAAAAGGCGAATTACATCGGCAAACCCGAGGAGCTCCCGGAAGGAGTACTGTGATAGTCTTAAGGTCAACAAATAATGGCGTATCGCTCTGGTGAACTGGCCAGAGTAAGCTTGTAGATGCGACTGTGGTAAAATTGGGAGCAAGTGGCAGGAGTAACTATGACTCTCTTAGGGTTGCCAAATAACTCGTCAAAAGGCGAATTACATCGGCAAACCCGAGGAGCTCCCGGAAGGAGTACTGTGAATGTCTTAAGATCAACAAATAATGGCGTATCGCTTCTGGTGAACTAGCCAGAGTAAGCTTGTAGATGCGACTGTGGTAAAACGAGGAGCAAGTGGCAGGAGTAACTATGACTCTCTTAAGGTAGCCAAATGCCTCGTCAACAGGCGAATTCCAACGGCAAACTCGAGGAGCTCCCGGCAGGAGTACTGTGAAAGTCTTAAGATCAACAAATAATGGCGTATCGCTTCTGGTGAACTGGCCAGAGTAAGCTTGTAGATGCGACTGTGGTAAAATGGGGAGCAAGTGGCAGGAGTAACTATGACTCTCTTAGGGTTGCCAAATAACTCGTCAAAAGGCGAATTACATCGGCAAACCCGAGGAGCTCCCGGCAGGAGTACTGTGAAAGTCTTAAGATCCACAAATATTGGCGTATCGCTTCTGGTGAACTAGCCAGAGTAAGCTTGTAGATGCGACTGTGGTAAAACGAGGAGCAAGTGGCAGGAGTAGCTATGACTCTCTTAAGGTAGCCAAATGCCTCGTCAACAGGCGAATTCCAACGGCAAACTCGAGGAGCTCCCAGCAGGAGTACTGTGAAAGTCTTAAGGTCAACAAATAATGGCGTATCGCTTCTGGTGAACTAGCCAGAGTAAGCTTGTAGATGTGACTGTGGTAAAATGGGGAGCAAGTGGCAGGAGTAACTATGACTCCCTTAAGGTTGCCAAATGACTCGTCAACAGGCGAATTCCAACGGCAAACTCGAGGAGCTCCCGGAAGGAGTACTGTGAAAGTCTTAAGATCAACAAATAATGGCGTATCGCTTCTGGTGAACTAGCCAGAGTAAGCTTGTAGATGTGACTGTGGTAAAACGAGGAGCAAGTGGCAGGAGTAACTATGACTCTCTTAAGGTAGCCAAATGCCTCGTCAACAGGCGAATTCCAACGGCAAACTCGAGGAGCTCCCAGCAGGAGTACTGTGAAAGTCTTAAGGTCAACAAATAATGGCGTATCGCTTCTGGTGAACTAGCCAGAGTAAGCTTGTAGATGTGACTGTGGTAAAATGGGGAGCAAGTGGCAGGAGTAACTATGACTCTCTTAAGGTAGCCAAATGCCTCGTCAACAGGAGAATTCCAACGGCAAACTCGAGGAGCTCCCGGCAGGAGTACTGTGAAAGTCTTAAGGACAACAAATAATGGCATATCGCTTCTGGTGAACTAGCCAGAGTAAGCTTGTAGATGCGACTGTGGTAAAACGAGGAGCAAGTGGCAGGAGTAACTATGACTCTCTTAAGGTAGCCAAATGCCTCGTCAACAGGCGAATTCCATCGGCAAACTCGAGGAGCTCCCGGAAGGAGTACTGGGAAAGCCTTAAGGTCAACAAATAATGGCGTATCGCTTCTGGTGAACTAGCCAGAGTAAGCTTGTAGATGTGACTGTGGTAAAATGGGGAGCAAGTGGCAGGAGTAACTATGACTCTCTTAGGGTTGCCAAATGACTCGTCAAAAGGCGAATTACATCGGCAAACTCGAGGAGCTCCCGGAAGGAGTACTGTGAAAGTCTTAAGGTCAACAAATAATGGCGTATCGCTTCTGGTGAACTGGCCAGAGTAAGCTTGTAGATGCGACTGTGGTAAAATGGGGAGCTAGTGGCAGGAGTAACTATGACTCTCTTAGGGTTGCCAAATAACTCGTCAAAAGGCGAATTACATCGGCAAACCCGAGGAGCTCCCGGAAGGAGTACTGTGAAAGTCTTAAGATCAACAAATAATGGCGTATCGCTTCTGGTGAACTGGCCAGAGTAAGCTTGTAGATGCGACTGTGGTAAAACGAGGAGCAAGTGGCAGGAGTAACTATGACTCTCTTAAGGTAGCCAAATGCCTCGTCAACAGGCGAATTCCAACGGCAAACTCGAGGAGCTCCCGGAAGGAGTACTGTGAAAGCCTTAAGGTCAACAAATAATGGCGTATCGCTCCTGGTGAACTGGCCAGAGTAAGCTTGTAGATGCGACTGTGGTAAAATGGGGAGCAAGTGGCAGGAGTAACTATGACTCTCTTAGGGTTGCCAAATAACTCGTCAAAAGGCGAATTACATCGGCAAACCCGAGGAGCTCCCGGCAGGAGTACTGTGAAAGTCTTAAGGTCAACAAATAATGGCGTATCGCTTCTGGTGAACTGGCCAGAGTAAGCTTGTAGATGCGACTGTGGTAAAATGGGGAGCAAGTGGCAGGAGTAACTATGACCCTCTTAGGGTTGCCAAATAACTCGTCAAAAGGCGAATTACATCGGCAAACCCGAGGAGCTCCCGGAAGGAGTACTGTGAATGTCTTAAGATCAACAAATAATGGCGTATCGCTTCTGGTGAACTAGCCAGAGTAAGCTTGTAGATGCGACTGTGGTAAAACGAGGAGCAAGTGGCAGGAGTAACTATGACTCTCTTAAGGTAGCCAAATGCCTCGTCAACAGGCGAATTCCAACGGCAAACTCGAGGAGCTCCCGGCAGGAGTACTGTGAAAGTCTTAAGATCAACAAATAATGGCGTATCGCTTCTGGTGAACTGGCCAGAGTAAGCTTGTAGATGCGACTGTGGTAAAATGGGGAGCAAGTGGCAGGAGTAACTATGACTCTCTTAGGGTTGCCAAATAACTCGTCAAAAGGCGAATTACATCGGCAAACCCGAGGAGCTCCCGGCAGGAGTACTGTGAAAGTCTTAAGATCCACAAATATTGGCGTATCGCTTCTGGTGAACTAGCCAGAGTAAGCTTGTAGATGCGACTGTGGTAAAATGGGGAGCAAGTGGCAGGAGTAACTATGACTCTCTTAGGGTTGCCAAATGACTCGTCAAAAGGCGAATTACATCGGCAAACCCGAGGAGCTCCCGGCAGGAGTACTGTGAAAGTCTTAAGGTCAACAAATAATGGCGTATCGCTTCTGGTGAACTGGCCAGAGTAAGCTTGTAGATGCGACTGTGGTAAAATGGGGAGCAAGTGGCAGGAGTAACTATGACTCTCTTAGGGTTGCCAAATGACTCGTCAAAAGGCGAATTACATCGGCAAACCCGAGGAGCTCCCGGCAGGAGTACTGTGAAAGTCTTAAGGACAACAAATAATGGCGTATCGCTTCTGGTGAACTAGCCAGAGTAAGCTTGTAGATGTGACTGTGGTAAAATGGGGAGCAAGTGGCAGGAGTAACTATAGCTCTCTTAGGGTTGCCAAATGACTCGTCAAAAGGCGAATTACATTGGCAAACCCGAGGAGCTCCCGGAAGGAGTACTGTGAAAGTCTTAAGGTCAACAAATAATGTCGTATCGCTCTGGTGAACTGGCCAGAGTAAGCTTGTAGATGCGACTGTGGTAAAATGGGGAGCAAGTGGCAGGAGTAACTATGACTCTCTTAGGGTTGCCAAATGACTCGTCAAAAGGCGAATTACATCGGCAAACCCGAGGAGCTCCCGGAAGGAGTACTGTGAATGTCTTAAGATCAACAAATAATGGCGTATCGCTTCTGGTGAACTAGCCAGAATAAGCTTGTAGATGCGACTGTGGTAAAACGAGGAGCAAGTGGCAGGAGTAACTATGACTCTCTTAAGGTAGCCAAATGCCTCGTCAACAGGCGAATTCCAACGGCAAACTCGAGGAGCTCCCGGCAGGAGTACTGTGAAAGTCTTAAGATCAACAAATAATGGCGTATCGCTTCTGGTGAACTAGCCAGAGTAAGCTTGTCGATGCGACTGTGGTAAAACGAGGAGCAAGTGGCAGGAGTAACTATGACTCTCTTAAGGTAGCCAAATGCCTCGTCAACAGGCGAATTCCAACGGCAAACTCGAGGAGCTCCCGGCAGGAGTACTGTGAAAGTCTTAAGGTCAACAAATAATGGCGTATCGCTTCTGGTGAACTGGCCAGAGTAAGCTTGTAGATGCGACTGTGGTAAAACGAGGAGCAAGTGGCAGGAGTAACTATGACTCTCTTAAGGTATCCAAATGCCTCGTCAACAGGAGAATTCCAACGGCAAACTCGAGGAGCTCCCGGCAGGAGTACTGTGAAAGTCTTAAGGACAACAAATAATGGCGTATCGCTTCTGGTGAACTGGCCAGAGTAAGCTTGTAGATGCGACTGTGGTAAAATGGGGAGCAAGTGGCAGGAGTAACTATGACTCTCTTAGGGTTGCCAAATGACTCGTCAAAAGGCGAATTACATCGGCAAACCCGAGGAGCTCCCGGAAGGAGTACTGTGAAAGTCTTAAGGTCAACAAATAATGGCGTATCGCTCTGGTGAACTGGCCAGAGTAAGCTTGTAGATGCGACTGTGGTAAAACGAGGAGCAAGTGGCAGGAGTAACTATGACTCTCTTAAGGTAGCCAAATGCCTCGTCAACAGGCGAATTCCAACGGCAAACTCGAGGAGCTCCCAGCAGGAGTACTGTGAAAGTCTTAAGGTCAACAAATAATGGCGTATCGCTTCTGGTGAACTGGCCAGAGTAAGCTTGTAGATGCGACTGTGGTAAAATGGGGAGCAAGTGGCAGGAGTAACTATGACTCTCTTAGGGTTGCCAAATGACTCGTCAAAAGGCGAATTACATCGGCAAACCCGAGGAGCTCCCGGCAGGAGTACTGTGAAAGTCTTAAGGTCAACAAATAATGGCGTATCGCTTCTGGTGAACTGGCCAGAGTAAGCTTGTAGATGCGACTGTGGTAAAACGAGGAGCAAGTGGCAGGAGTAACTATGACTCTCTTAAGGTATCCAAATGCCTCGTCAACAGGAGAATTCCAACGGCAAACTCGAGGAGCTCCCGGCAGGAGTACTGTGAAAGTCTTAAGGACAACAAATAATGGCGTATCGCTTCTGGTGAACTGGCCAGAGTAAGCTTGTAGATGCGACTGTGGTAAAATGGGGAGCAAGTGGCAGGAGTAACTATGACTCTCTTAGGGTTGCCAAATGACTCGTCAAAAGGCGAATTACATCGGCAAACCCGAGGAGCTCCCGGAAGGAGTACTGTGAAAGTCTTAAGGTCAACAAATAATGGCGTATCGCTCTGGTGAACTGGCCAGAGTAAGCTTGTAGATGCGACTGTGGTAAAACGAGGAGCAAGTGGCAGGAGTAACTATGACTCTCTTAAGGTAGCCAAATGCCTCGTCAACAGGCGAATTCCAACGGCAAACTCGAGGAGCTCCCAGCAGGAGTACTGTGAAAGTCTTAAGGTCAACAAATAATGGCGTATCGCTTCTGGTGAACTGGCCAGAGTAAGCTTGTAGATGCGACTGTGGTAAAATGGGGAGCAAGTGGCAGGAGTAACTATGACTCTCTTAGGGTTGCCAAATGACTCGTCAAAAGGCGAATTACATCGGCAAACCCGAGGAGCTCCCGGCAGGAGTACTGTGAAAGTCTTAAGGTCAACAAATAATGGCGTATCGCTTCTGGTGAACTGGCCAGAGTAAGCTTGTAGATGCGACTGTGGTAAAATGGGGAGCAAGTGGCAGGAGTAACTATGACTCTCTTAGGGTTGCCAAATAACTCGTCAAAAGGCGAATTACATCGGCAAACCCGAGGAGCTCCCGGAAGGAGTACTGTGAATGTCTTAAGGTCAACAAATAATGGCGTATCGCTCTGGTGAACTGGCCAGAGTAAGCTTGTAGATGCGACTGTGGTAAAACGAGGAGCAAGTGGCAGGAGTAACTATGACTCTCTTAAGGTAGCCAAATGCCTCGTCAACAGGCGAATTCCAACGGCAAACTCGAGGAGCTCCCGGCAGGAGTACTGTGAAAGTCTTAAGGTCAACAAATAATGGCGTATCGCTTCTGGTGAACTGGCCAGAGTAAGCTTGTAGATGCGACTGTGGTAAAATGGGGAGCAAGTGGCAGGAGTAACTATGACTCTCTTAGGGTTGCCAAATAACTCGTCAAAAGGCGAATTACATCGGCAAACCCGAGGAGCTCCCGGAAGGAGTACTGTGAATGTCTTAAGATCAACAAATAATGGCGTATCGCTTCTGGTGAACTAGCCAGAGTAAGCTTGTAGATGCGACTGTGGTAAAACGAGGAGCAAGTGGCAGGAGTAACTATGACTCTCTTAAGGTAGCCAAATGCCTCGTCAACAGGCGAATTCCAACGGCAAACTCGAGGAGCTCCCGGCAGGAGTACTGTGAAAGTCTTAAGATCAACAAATAATGGCGTATCGCTTCTGGTGAACTAGCCAGAGTAAGCTTGTAGATGCGACTGTGGTAAAACGAGGAGCAAGTGGCAGGAGTAACTATGACTCCCTTAAGGTTGCCAAATGACTCGTCAAAAGGCGAATTCCAACGGCAAACTCGAGGAGCTCCCGGAAGGAGTACTGTGAAAGTCTTAAGGACAACAAATAATGGCGTATCGCTTCTGGTGAACTAGCCAGAGTAAGCTTGTAGATGTGACTGTGGTAAAATGGGGAGCAAGTGGCAGGAGTAACTATGACTCTCTTAGGGTTGCCAAATGACTCGTCAAAAGGCGAATTACATCGGCAAACCCGAGGAGCTCCCGGCAGGAGTACTGTGAAAGTCTTAAGGACAACAAATAATGGCGTATCGCTTCTGGTGAACTAGCCAGAGTAAGCTTGTAGATGTGACTGTGGTAAAATGGGGAGCAAGTGGCAGGAGTAACTATGACTCTCTTAGGGTTGCCAAATGACTCGTCAAAAGGCGAATTACATCGGCAAACCCGAGGAGCTCCCGGCAGGAGTACTGTGAAAGTCTTATGGACAACAAATAATGGCGTATCGCTTCTGGTGAACTGGCCAGAGTAAGCTTGTAGATGCGACTGTGGTAAAATGGGGAGCAAGTGGCAGGAGTAACTATGACTCTCTTAGGGTTGCCAAATAACTCGTCAAAAGGCGAATTACATCGGCAAACCCGAGGAGCTCCCGGAAGGAGTACTGTGAAAGTCTTAAGGTCAACAAATAATGGCGTATCGCTCTGGTGAACTGGCCAGAGTAAGCTTGTAGATGCGACTGTGGTAAAATGGGGAGCAAGTGGCAGGAGTAACTATGACTCTCTTAGGGTTGCCAAATAACTCGTCAAAAGGCGAATTACATCGGCAAACCCGAGGAGCTCCCGGAAGGAGTACTGTGAATGTCTTAAGATCAACAAATAATGGCGTATCGCTTCTGGTGAACTAGCCAGAATAAGCTTGTAGATGCGACTGTGGTAAAACGAGGAGCAAGTGGCAGGAGTAACTATGACTCTCTTAAGGTAGCCAAATGCCTCGTCAACAGGCGAATTCCAACGGCAAACTCGAGGAGCTCCCGGCAGGAGTACTGTGAAAGTCTTAAGATCAACAAATAATGGCGTATCGCTTCTGGTGAACTAGCCAGAGTAAGCTTGTAGATGCGACTGTGGTAAAACGAGGAGCAAGTGGCAGGAGTAACTATGACTCTCTTAAGGTAGCCAAATGCCTCGTCAACAGGCGAATTCCAACGGCAAACTCGAGGAGCTCCCGGCAGGAGTACTGTGAAAGTCTTAAGGTCAACAAATAATGGCGTATCGCTTCTGGTGAACTGGCCAGAGTAAGCTTGTAGATGCGACTGTGGTAAAACGAGGAGCAAGTGGCAGGAGTAACTATGACTCTCTTAAGGTATCCAAATGCCTCGTCAACAGGAGAATTCCAACGGCAAACTCGAGGAGCTCCCGGCAGGAGTACTGTGAAAGTCTTAAGGACAACAAATAATGGCGTATCGCTTCTGGTGAACTGGCCAGAGTAAGCTTGTAGATGCGACTGTGGTAAAATGGGGAGCAAGTGGCAGGAGTAACTATGACTCTCTTAGGGTTGCCAAATGACTCGTCAAAAGGCGAATTACATCGGCAAACCCGAGGAGCTCCCGGAAGGAGTACTGTGAAAGTCTTAAGGTCAACAAATAATGGCGTATCGCTCTGGTGAACTGGCCAGAGTAAGCTTGTAGATGCGACTGTGGTAAAACGAGGAGCAAGTGGCAGGAGTAACTATGACTCTCTTAAGGTAGCCAAATGCCTCGTCAACAGGCGAATTCCAACGGCAAACTCGAGGAGCTCCCAGCAGGAGTACTGTGAAAGTCTTAAGGTCAACAAATAATGGCGTATCGCTTCTGGTGAACTGGCCAGAGTAAGCTTGTAGATGCGACTGTGGTAAAATGGGGAGCAAGTGGCAGGAGTAACTATGACTCTCTTAGGGTTGCCAAATAACTCGTCAAAAGGCGAATTACATCGGCAAACCCGAGGAGCTCCCGGAAGGAGTACTGTGAAAGTCTTAAGGTCAACAAATAATGGCGTATCGCTCTGGTGAACTGGCCAGAGTAAGCTTGTAGATGCGACTGTGGTAAAATGGGGAGCAAGTGGCAGGAGTAACTATGACTCTCTTAGGGTTGCCAAATAACTCGTCAAAAGGCGAATTACATCGGCAAACCCGAGGAGCTCCCGGAAGGAGTACTGTGAATGTCTTAAGATCAACAAATAATGGCGTATCGCTTCTGGTGAACTAGCCAGAGTAAGCTTGTAGATGCGACTGTGGTAAAACGAGGAGCAAGTGGCAGGAGTAACTATGACTCTCTTAAGGTAGCCAAATGCCTCGTCAACAGGCGAATTCCAACGGCAAACTCGAGGAGCTCCCGGCAGGAGTACTGTGAAAGTCTTAAGATCAACAAATAATGGCGTATCGCTTCTGGTGAACTGGCCAGAGTAAGCTTGTAGATGCGACTGTGGTAAAACGAGGAGCAAGTGGCAGGAGTAACTATGACTCTCTTAAGGTATCCAAATGCCTCGTCAACAGGAGAATTCCAACGGCAAACTCGAGGAGCTCCCGGCAGGAGTACTGTGAAAGTCTTAAGGACAACAAATAATGGCGTATCGCTTCTGGTGAACTAGCCAGAGTAAGCTTGTAGATGTGACTGTGGTAAAATGGGGAGCAAGTGGCAGGAGTAACTATGACTCTCTTAGGGTTGCCAAATGACTCGTCAAAAGGCGAATTACATCGGCAAACCCGAGGAGCTCCCGGCAGGAGTACTGTGAAAGTCTTAAGGACAACAAATAATGGCGTATCGCTTCTGGTGAACTAGCCAGAGTAAGCTTGTAGATGTGACTGTGGTAAAATGGGGAGCAAGTGGCAGGAGTAACTATAGCTCTCTTAGGGTTGCCAAATGACTCGTCAAAAGGCGAATTACATTGGCAAACCCGAGGAGCTCCCGGAAGGAGTACTGTGAAAGTCTTAAGGTCAACAAATAATGTCGTATCGCTCTGGTGAACTGGCCAGAGTAAGCTTGTAGATGCGACTGTGGTAAAACGAGGAGCAAGTGGCAGGAGTAACTATGACTCTCTTAAGGTAGCCAAATGCCTCGTCAACAGGCGAATTCCAACGGCAAACTCGAGGAGCTCCCGGCAGGAGTACTGTGAAAGTCTTAAGGTCAACAAATAATGGCGTATCGCTTCTGGTGAACTGGCCAGAGTAAGCTTGTAGATGCGACTGTGGTAAAATGGGGAGCAAGTGGCAGGAGTAACTATGACTCTCTTAGGGTTGCCAAATAACTCGTCAAAAGGCGAATTACATCGGCAAACCCGAGGAGCTCCCGGAAGGAGTACTGTGAAAGTCTTAAGGTCAACAAATAATGGCGTATCGCTCTGGTGAACTGGCCAGAGTAAGCTTGTAGATGCGACTGTGGTAAAATGGGGAGCAAGTGGCAGGAGTAACTATGACTCTCTTAGGGTTGCCAAATAACTCGTCAAAAGGCGAATTACATCGGCAAACCCGAGGAGCTCCCGGAAGGAGTACTGTGAATGTCTTAAGATCAACAAATAATGGCGTATCGCTTCTGGTGAACTAGCCAGAGTAAGCTTGTAGATGCGACTGTGGTAAAACGAGGAGCAAGTGGCAGGAGTAACTATGACTCTCTTAAGGTAGCCAAATGCCTCGTCAACAGGCGAATTCCAACGGCAAACTCGAGGAGCTCCCGGCAGGAGTACTGTGAAAGTCTTAAGATCAACAAATAATGGCGTATCGCTTCTGGTGAACTGGCCAGAGTAAGCTTGTAGATGCGACTGTGGTAAAACGAGGAGCAAGTGGCAGGAGTAACTATGACTCTCTTAAGGTATCCAAATGCCTCGTCAACAGGAGAATTCCAACGGCAAACTCGAGGAGCTCCCGGCAGGAGTACTGTGAAAGTCTTAAGGACAACAAATAATGGCGTATCGCTTCTGGTGAACTAGCCAGAGTAAGCTTGTAGATGTGACTGTGGTAAAATGGGGAGCAAGTGGCAGGAGTAACTATGACTCTCTTAGGGTTGCCAAATGACTCGTCAAAAGGCGAATTACATCGGCAAACCCGAGGAGCTCCCGGCAGGAGTACTGTGAAAGTCTTAAGGACAACAAATAATGGCGTATCGCTTCTGGTGAACTAGCCAGAGTAAGCTTGTAGATGTGACTGTGGTAAAATGGGGAGCAAGTGGCAGGAGTAACTATAGCTCTCTTAGGGTTGCCAAATGACTCGTCAAAAGGCGAATTACATTGGCAAACCCGAGGAGCTCCCGGAAGGAGTACTGTGAAAGTCTTAAGGTCAACAAATAATGTCGTATCGCTCTGGTGAACTGGCCAGAGTAAGCTTGTAGATGCGACTGTGGTAAAACGAGGAGCAAGTGGCAGGAGTAACTATGACTCTCTTAAGGTAGCCAAATGCCTCGTCAACAGGCGAATTCCAACGGCAAACTCGAGGAGCTCCCGGCAGGAGTACTGTGAAAGTCTTAAGGTCAACAAATAATGGCGTATCGCTTCTGGTGAACTGGCCAGAGTAAGCTTGTAGATGCGACTGTGGTAAAACGAGGAGCAAGTGGCTGGAGTAACTATGACTCTCTTAAGGTATCCAAATGCCTCGTCAACAGGAGAATTCCAACGGCAAACTCGAGGAGCTCCCGGCAGGAGTACTGTGAAAGTCTTAAGGACAACAAATAATGGCGTATCGCTTCTGGTGAACTAGCCAGAGTAAGCTTGTAGATGTGACTGTGGTAAAATGGGGAGCAAGTGGCAGGAGTAACTATGACTCTCTTAGGGTTGCCAAATGACTCGTCAAAAGGCGAATTACATCGGCAAACCCGAGGAGCTCCCGGCAGGAGTACTGTGAAAGTCTTAAGGACAACAAATAATGGCGTATCGCTTCTGGTGAACTAGCCAGAGTAAGCTTGTAGATGTGACTGTGGTAAAATGGGGAGCAAGTGGCAGGAGTAACTATAGCTCTCTTAGGGTTGCCAAATGACTCGTCAAAAGGCGAATTACAATGGCAAACCCGAGGAGCTCCCGGAAGGAGTACTGTGAAAGTCTTAAGGTCAACAAATAATGTCGTATCGCTCTGGTGAACTGGCCAGAGTAAGCTTGTAGATGCGACTGTGGTAAAATGGGGAGCAAGTGGCAGGAGTAACTATGACTCTCTTAGGGTTGCCAAATGACTCGTCAAAAGGCGAATTACATCGGCAAACCCGAGGAGCTCCCGGAAGGAGTACTGTGAATGTCTTAAGATCAACAAATAATGGCGTATCGCTTCTGGTGAACTAGCCAGAATAAGCTTGTAGATGCGACTGTGGTAAAACGAGGAGCAAGTGGCAGGAGTAACTATGACTCTCTTAAGGTAGCCAAATGCCTCGTCAACAGGCGAATTCCAACGGCAAACTCGAGGAGCTCCCGGCAGGAGTACTGTGAAAGTCTTAAGATCAACAAATAATGGCGTATCGCTTCTGGTGAACTAGCCAGAGTAAGCTTGTAGATGCGACTGTGGTAAAACGAGGAGCAAGTGGCAGGAGTAACTATGACTCTCTTAAGGTAGCCAAATGCCTCGTCAACAGGCGAATTCCAACGGCAAACTCGAGGAGCTCCCGGCAGGAGTACTGTGAAAGTCTTAAGGTCAACAAATAATGGCGTATCGCTTCTGGTGAACTGGCCAGAGTAAGCTTGTAGATGCGACTGTGGTAAAACGAGGAGCAAGTGGCAGGAGTAACTATGACTCTCTTAAGGTATCCAAATGCCTCGTCAACAGGAGAATTCCAACGGCAAACTCGAGGAGCTCCCGGCAGGAGTACTGTGAAAGTCTTAAGGACAACAAATAATGGCGTATCGCTTCTGGTGAACTGGCCAGAGTAAGCTTGTAGATGCGACTGTGGTAAAATGGGGAGCAAGTGGCAGGAGTAACTATGACTCTCTTAGGGTTGCCAAATGACTCGTCAAAAGGCGAATTACATCGGCAAACCCGAGGAGCTCCCGGAAGGAGTACTGTGAAAGTCTTAAGGTCAACAAATAATGGCGTATCGCTCTGGTGAACTGGCCAGAGTAAGCTTGTAGATGCGACTGTGGTAAAACGAGGAGCAAGTGGCAGGAGTAACTATGACTCTCTTAAGGTAGCCAAATGCCTCGTCAACAGGCGAATTCCAACGGCAAACTCGAGGAGCTCCCGGCAGGAGTACTGTGAAAGTCTTAAGGTCAACAAATAATGGCGTATCGCTTCTGGTGAACTGGCCAGAGTAAGCTTGTAGATGCGACTGTGGTAAAACGAGGAGCAAGTGGCTGGAGTAACTATGACTCTCTTAAGGTATCCAAATGCCTCGTCAACAGGAGAATTCCAACGGCAAACTCGAGGAGCTCCCGGCAGGAGTACTGTGAAAGTCTTAAGGACAACAAATAATGGCGTATCGCTTCTGGTGAACTAGCCAGAGTAAGCTTGTAGATGTGACTGTGGTAAAATGGGGAGCAAGTGGCAGGAGTAACTATGACTCTCTTAGGGTTGCCAAATGACTCGTCAAAAGGCGAATTACATCGGCAAACCCGAGGAGCTCCCGGCAGGAGTACTGTGAAAGTCTTAAGGACAACAAATAATGGCGTATCGCTTCTGGTGAACTAGCCAGAGTAAGCTTGTAGATGTGACTGTGGTAAAATGGGGAGCAAGTGGCAGGAGTAACTATAGCTCTCTTAGGGTTGCCAAATGACTCGTCAAAAGGCGAATTACATTGGCAAACCCGAGGAGCTCCCGGAAGGAGTACTGTGAAAGTCTTAAGGTCAACAAATAATGTCGTATCGCTCTGGTGAACTGGCCAGAGTAAGCTTGTAGATGCGACTGTGGTAAAATG
The DNA here is from genome assembly GCF_023898315.1 of Schistocerca nitens. Taxonomy (NCBI): domain Eukaryota; kingdom Metazoa; phylum Arthropoda; class Insecta; order Orthoptera; family Acrididae; genus Schistocerca; species Schistocerca nitens. Next base: position 667,043,803 of record NC_064619.1, on the reverse strand, counting down.
GGGAGCAAGTGGCAGGAGTAACTATGACTCTCTTAGGGTTGCCAAATGACTCGTCAAAAGGCGAATTACATCGGCAAACCCGAGGAGCTCCCGGAAGGAGTACTGTGAATGTCTTAAGATCAACAAATAATGGCGTATCGCTTCTGGTGAACTAGCCAGAATAAGCTTGTAGATGCGACTGTGGTAAAACGAGGAGCAAGTGGCAGGAGTAACTATGACTCTCTTAAGGTAGCCAAATGCCTCGTCAACAGGCGAATTCCAACGGCAAACTCGAGGAGCTCCCGGCAGGAGTACTGTGAAAGTCTTAAGATCAACAAATAATGGCGTATCGCTTCTGGTGAACTAGCCAGAGTAAGCTTGTAGATGCGACTGTGGTAAAACGAGGAGCAAGTGGCAGGAGTAACTATGACTCTCTTAAGGTAGCCAAATGCCTCGTCAACAGGCGAATTCCAACGGCAAACTCGAGGAGCTCCCGGCAGGAGTACTGTGAAAGTCTTAAGGTCAACAAATAATGGCGTATCGCTTCTGGTGAACTGGCCAGAGTAAGCTTGTAGATGCGACTGTGGTAAAACGAGGAGCAAGTGGCAGGAGTAACTATGACTCTCTTAAGGTATCCAAATGCCTCGTCAACAGGAGAATTCCAACGGCAAACTCGAGGAGCTCCCGGCAGGAGTACTGTGAAAGTCTTAAGGACAACAAATAATGGCGTATCGCTTCTGGTGAACTGGCCAGAGTAAGCTTGTAGATGCGACTGTGGTAAAATGGGGAGCAAGTGGCAGGAGTAACTATGACTCTCTTAGGGTTGCCAAATGACTCGTCAAAAGGCGAATTACATCGGCAAACCCGAGGAGCTCCCGGAAGGAGTACTGTGAAAGTCTTAAGGTCAACAAATAATGGCGTATCGCTCTGGTGAACTGGCCAGAGTAAGCTTGTAGATGCGACTGTGGTAAAACGAGGAGCAAGTGGCAGGAGTAACTATGACTCTCTTAAGGTAGCCAAATGCCTCGTCAACAGGCGAATTCCAACGGCAAACTCGAGGAGCTCCCAGCAGGAGTACTGTGAAAGTCTTAAGGTCAACAAATAATGGCGTATCGCTTCTGGTGAACTGGCCAGAGTAAGCTTGTAGATGCGACTGTGGTAAAATGGGGAGCAAGTGGCAGGAGTAACTATGACTCTCTTAGGGTTGCCAAATAACTCGTCAAAAGGCGAATTACATCGGCAAACCCGAGGAGCTCCCGGAAGGAGTACTGTGTAAGTCTTAAGGTCAACAAATAATGGCGTATCGCTCTGGTGAACTGGCCAGAGTAAGCTTGTAGATGCGACTGTGGTAAAATGGGGAGCAAGTGGCAGGAGTAACTATGACTCTCTTAGGGTTGCCAAATAACTCGTCAAAAGGCGAATTACATCGGCAAACCCGAGGAGCTCCCGGAAGGAGTACTGTGAATGTCTTAAGATCAACAAATAATGGCGTATCGCTTCTGGTGAACTAGCCAGAGTAAGCTTGTAGATGCGACTGTGGTAAAACGAGGAGCAAGTGGCAGGAGTAACTATGACTCTCTTAAGGTAGCCAAATGCCTCGTCAACAGGCGAATTCCAACGGCAAACTCGAGGAGCTCCCGGCAGGAGTACTGTGAAAGTCTTAAGATCAACAAATAATGGCGTATCGCTTCTGGTGAACTGGCCAGAGTAAGCTTGTAGATGCGACTGTGGTAAAACGAGGAGCAAGTGGCAGGAGTAACTATGACTCTCTTAAGGTATCCAAATGCCTCGTCAACAGGAGAATTCCAACGGCAAACTCGAGGAGCTCCCGGCAGGAGTACTGTGAAAGTCTTAAGGACAACAAATAATGGCGTATCGCTTCTGGTGAACTAGCCAGAGTAAGCTTGTAGATGTGACTGTGGTAAAATGGGGAGCAAGTGGCAGGAGTAACTATGACTCTCTTAGGGTTGCCAAATGACTCGTCAAAAGGCGAATTACATCGGCAAACCCGAGGAGCTCCCGGCAGGAGTACTGTGAAAGTCTTAAGGACAACAAATAATGGCGTATCGCTTCTGGTGAACTAGCCAGAGTAAGCTTGTAGATGTGACTGTGGTAAAATGGGGAGCAAGTGGCAGGAGTAACTATAGCTCTCTTAGGGTTGCCAAATGACTCGTCAAAAGGCGAATTACATTGGCAAACCCGAGGAGCTCCCGGAAGGAGTACTGTGAAAGTCTTAAGGTCAACAAATAATGTCGTATCGCTCTGGTGAACTGGCCAGAGTAAGCTTGTAGATGCGACTGTGGTAAAATGGGGAGCAAGTGGCAGGAGTAACTATGACTCTCTTAGGGTTGCCAAATGACTCGTCAAAAGGCGAATTACATCGGCAAACCCGAGGAGCTCCCGGAAGGAGTACTGTGAAAGTCTTAAGGTCAACAAATAATGGCGTATCGCTCTGGTGAACTGGCCAGAGTAAGCTTGTAGATGCGACTGTGGTAAAACGAGGAGCAAGTGGCAGGAGTAACTATGACTCTCTTAAGGTAGCCAAATGCCTCGTCAACAGGCGAATTCCAACGGCAAACTCGAGGAGCTCCCAGCAGGAGTACTGTGAAAGTCTTAAGGTCAACAAATAATGGCGTATCGCTTCTGGTGAACTGGCCAGAGTAAGCTTGTAGATGCGACTGTGGTAAAATGGGGAGCAAGTGGCAGGAGTAACTATGACTCTCTTAGGGTTGCCAAATAACTCGTCAAAAGGCGAATTACATCGGCAAACCCGAGGAGCTCCCGGAAGGAGTACTGTGAAAGTCTTAAGGTCAACAAATAATGGCGTATCGCTCTGGTGAACTGGCCAGAGTAAGCTTGTAGATGCGACTGTGGTAAAATGGGGAGCAAGTGGCAGGAGTAACTATGACTCTCTTAGGGTTGCCAAATAACTCGTCAAAAGGCGAATTACATCGGCAAACCCGAGGAGCTCCCGGAAGGAGTACTGTGAATGTCTTAAGATCAACAAATAATGACGTATCGCTTCTGGTGAACTAGCCAGAGTAAGCTTGTAGATGCGACTGTGGTAAAACGAGGAGCAAGTGGCAGGAGTAACTATGACTCTCTTAAGGTAGCCAAATGCCTCGTCAACAGGCGAATTCCAACGGCAAACTCGAGGAGCTCCCGGCAGGAGTACTGTGAAAGTCTTAAGATCAACAAATAATGGCGTATCGCTTCTGGTGAACTAGCCAGAGTAAGCTTGTAGATGCGACTGTGGTAAAACGAGGAGCAAGTGGCAGGAGTAACTATGACTCTCTTAAGGTAGCCAAATGCCTCGTCAACAGGCGAATTCCAACGGCAAACTCGAGGAGCTCCCGGCAGGAGTACTGTGAAAGTCTTAAGGTCAACAAATAATGGCGTATCGCTTCTGGTGAACTGGCCAGAGTAAGCTTGTAGATGCGACTGTGGTAAAACGAGGAGCAAGTGGCAGGAGTAACTATGACTCTCTTAAGGTATCCAAATGCCTCGTCAACAGGAGAATTCCAACGGCAAACTCGAGGAGCTCCCGGCAGGAGTACTGTGAAAGTCTTAAGGACAACAAATAATGGCGTATCGCTTCTGGTGAACTAGCCAGAGTAAGCTTGTAGATGTGACTGTGGTAAAATGGGGAGCAAGTGGCAGGAGTAACTATGACTCTCTTAGGGTTGCCAAATGACTCGTCAAAAGGCGAATTACATCGGCAAACCCGAGGAGCTCCCGGCAGGAGTACTGTGAAAGTCTTAAGGACAACAAATAATGGCGTATCGCTTCTGGTGAACTAGCCAGAGTAAGCTTGTAGATGTGACTGTGGTAAAATGGGGAGCAAGTGGCAGGAGTAACTATAGCTCTCTTAGGGTTGCCAAATGACTCGTCAAAAGGCGAATTACATTGGCAAACCCGAGGAGCTCCCGGAAGGAGTACTGTGAAAGTCTTAAGGTCAACAAATAATGTCGTATCGCTCTGGTGAACTGGCCAGAGTAAGCTTGTAGATGCGACTGTGGTAAAACGAGGAGCAAGTGGCAGGAGTAACTATGACTCTCTTAAGGTAGCCAAATGCCTCGTCAACAGGCGAATTCCAACGGCAAACTCGAGGAGCTCCCAGCAGGAGTACTGTGAAAGTCTTAAGGTCAACAAATAATGGCGTATCGCTTCTGGTGAACTGGCCAGAGTAAGCTTGTAGATGCGACTGTGGTAAAATGGGGAGCAAGTGGCAGGAGTAACTATGACTCTCTTAGGGGTGCCAAATAACTCGTCAAAAGGCGAATTACATCGGCAAACCCGAGGAGCTCCCGGAAGGAGTACTGTGAATGTCTTAAGATCAACAAATAATGGCGTATCGCTTCTGGTGAACTAGCCAGAGTAAGCTTGTAGATGCGACTGTGGTAAAACGAGGAGCAAGTGGCAGGAGTAACTATGACTCTCTTAAGGTAGCCAAATGCCTCGTCAACAGGCGAATTCCAACGGCAAACTCGAGGAGCTCCCGGCAGGAGTACTGTGAAAGTCTTAAGATCAACAAATAATGGCGTATCGCTTCTGGTGAACTAGCCAGAGTAAGCTTGTAGATGCGACTGTGGTAAAACGAGGAGCAAGTGGCAGGAGTAACTATGACTCTCTTAAGGTATCCAAATGCCTCGTCAACAGGAGAATTCCAACGGCAAACTCGAAGAGATCCCGGCAGGAGTACTGTGAAAGTCTTAAGGACAACAAATAATGGCGTATCGCTTCTGGTGAACTAGCCAGAGTAAGCTTGTAGATGTGACTGTGGTAAAATGGGGAGCAAGTGGCAGGAGTAACTATGACTCTCTTAGGGTTGCCAAATGACTCGTCAAAAGGCGAATTACATCGGCAAACCCGAGGAGCTCCCGGCAGGAGTACTGTGAAAGTCTTAAGGACAACAAATAATGGCGTATCGCTTCTGGTGAACTAGCCAGAGTAAGCTTGTAGATGTGACTGTGGTAAAATGGGGAGCAAGTGGCAGGAGTAACTATAGCTCTCTTAGGGTTGCCAAATGACTCGTCAAAAGGCGAATTACATTGGCAAACCCGAGGAGCTCCCGGAAGGAGTACTGTGAAAGTCTTAAGGTCAACAAATAATGTCGTATCGCTCTGGTGAACTGGCCAGAGTAAGCTTGTAGATGCGACTGTGGTAAAACGAGGAGCAAGTGGCAGGAGTAACTATGACTCTCTTAAGGTAGCCAAATGCCTCGTCAACAGGCGAAATCCAACGGCAAACTCGAGGAGCTCCCGGCAGGAGTACTGTGAAAGTCTTAAGGTCAACAAATAATGGCGTATCGCTTCTGGTGAACTGGCCAGAGTAAGCTTGTAGATGCGACTGTGGTAAAACGAGGAGCAAGTGGCAGGAGTAACTATGACTCTCTTAAGGTATCCAAATGCCTCGTCAACAGGAGAATTCCAACGGCAAACTCGAGGAGCTCCCGGCAGGAGTACTGTGAAAGTCTTAAGGACAACAAATAATGGCGTATCGCTTCTGGTGAACTAGCCAGAGTAAGCTTGTAGATGTGACTGTGGTAAAATGGGGAGCAAGTGGCAGGAGTAACTATGACTCTCTTAGGGTTGCCAAATGACTCGTCAAAAGGCGAATTACATCGGCAAACCCGAGGAGCTCCCGGCAGGAGTACTGTGAAAGTCTTAAGGACAACAAATAATGGCGTATCGCTTCTGGTGAACTAGCCAGAGTAAGCTTGTAGATGTGACTGTGGTAAAATGGGGAGCAAGTGGCAGGAGTAACTATAGCTCTCTTAGGGTTGCCAAATGACTCGTCAAAAGGCGAATTACATTGGCAAACCCGAGGAGCTCCCGGAAGGAGTACTGTGAAAGTCTTAAGGTCAACAAATAATGTCGTATCGCTCTGGTGAACTGGCCAGAGTAAGCTTGTAGATGCGACTGTGGTAAAATGGGGAGCAAGTGGCAGGAGTAACTATGACTCTCTTAGGGTTGCCAAATGACTCGTCAAAAGGCGAATTACATCGGCAAACCCGAGGAGCTCCCGGAAGGAGTACTGTGAAAGTCTTAAGGTCAACAAATAATGGCGTATCGCTCTGGTGAACTGGCCAGAGTAAGCTTGTAGATGCGACTGTGGTAAAACGAGGAGCAAGTGGCAGGAGTAACTATGACTCTCTTAAGGTAGCCAAATGCCTCGTCAACAGGCGAATTCCAACGGCAAACTCGAGGAGCTCCCAGCAGGAGTACTGTGAAAGTCTTAAGGTCAACAAATAATGGCGTATCGCTTCTGGTGAACTGGCCAGAGTAAGCTTGTAGATGCGACTGTGGTAAAATGGGGAGCAAGTGGCAGGAGTAACTATGACTCTCTTAGGTTTGCCAAATAACTCGTCAAAAGGCGAATTACATCGGCAAACCCGAGGAGCTCCCGGAAGGAGTACTGTGAAAGTCTTAAGGTCAACAAATAATGGCGTATCGCTCTGGTGAACTGGCCAGAGTAAGCTTGTAGATGCGACTGTGGTAAAATGGGGAGCAAGTGGCAGGAGTAACTATGACTCTCTTAGGGTTGCCAAATAACTCGTCAAAAGGCGAATTACATCGGCAAACCCGAGGAGCTCCCGGAAGGAGTACTGTGAATGTCTTAAGATCAACAAATAATGGCGTATCGCTTCTGGTGAACTAGCCAGAGTAAGCTTGTAGATGCGACTGTGGTAAAACGAGGAGCAAGTGGCAGGAGTAACTATGACTCTCTTAAGGTAGCCAAATGCCTCGTCAACAGGCGAATTCCAACGGCAAACTCGAGGAGCTCCCGGCAGGAGTACTGTGAAAGTCTTAAGATCAACAAATAATGGCGTATCGCTTCTGGTGAACTAGCCAGAGTAAGCTTGTAGATGCGACTGTGGTAAAACGAGGAGCAAGTGGCAGGAGTAACTATGACTCTCTTAAGGTAGCCAAATGCCTCGTCAACAGGCGAATTCCAACGGCAAACTCGAGGAGCTCCCGGCAGGAGTACTGTGAAAGTCTTAAGGTCAACAAATAATGGCGTATCGCTTCTGGTGAACTGGCCAGAGTAAGCTTGTAGATGCGACTGTGGTAAAACGAGGAGCAAGTGGCAGGAGTAACTATGACTCTCTTAAGGTATCCAAATGCCTCGTCAACAGGAGAATTCCAACGGCAAACTCGAGGAGCTCCCGGCAGGAGTACTGTGAAAGTCTTAAGGACAACAAATAATGGCGTATCGCTTCTGGTGAACTAGCCAGAGTAAGCTTGTAGATGTGACTGTGGTAAAATGGGGAGCAAGTGGCAGGAGTAACTATGACTCTCTTAGGGTTGCCAAATGACTCGTCAAAAGGCGAATTACATCGGCAAACCCGAGGAGCTCCCGGAAGGAGTACTGTGAAAGTCTTAAGGTCAACAAATAATGGCGTATCGCTCTGGTGAACTGGCCAGAGTAAGCTTGTAGATGCGACTGTGGTAAAACGAGGAGCAAGTGGCAGGAGTAACTATGACTCTCTTAAGGTAGCCAAATGCCTCGTCAACAGGCGAATTCCAACGGCAAACTCGAGGAGCTCCCGGCAGGAGTACTGTGAAAGTCTTAAGGTCAACAAATAATGGCGTATCGCTTCTGGTGAACTGGCCAGAGTAAGCTTGTAGATGCGACTGTGGTAAAATGGGGAGCAAGTGGCAGGAGTAACTATGACTCTCTTAGGGTTGCCAAATGACTCGTCAAAAGGCGAATTACATCGGCAAACCCGAGGAGCTCCCGGCAGGAGTACTGTGAAAGTCTTAAGGACAACAAATAATGGCGTATCGCTTCTGGTGAACTAGCCAGAGTAAGCTTGTAGATGTGACTGTGGTAAAATGGGGAGCAAGTGGCAGGAGTAACTATAGCTCTCTTAGGGTTGCCAAATGACTCGTCAAAAGGCGAATTACATTGGCAAACCCGAGGAGCTCCCGGAAGGAGTACTGTGAAAGTCTTAAGGTCAACAAATAATGTCGTATCGCTCTGGTGAACTGGCCAGAGTAAGCTTGTAGATGCGACTGTGGTAAAACGAGGAGCAAGTGGCAGGAGTAACTATGACTCTCTTAAGGTAGCCAAATGCCTCGTCAACAGGCGAATTCCAACGGCAAACTCGAGGAGCTCCCGGCAGGAGTACTGTGAAAGTCTTAAGGTCAACAAATAATGGCGTATCGCTTCTGGTGAACTGGCCAGAGTAAGCTTGTACATGCGACTGTGGTAAAATGGGGAGCAAGTGGCAGGAGTAACTATGACTCTCTTAGGGTTGCCAAATAACTCGTCAAAAGGCGAATTACATCGGCAAACCCGAGGAGCTCCCGGAAGGAGTACTGTGAATGTCTTAAGGTCAACAAATAATGGCGTATCGCTCTGGTGAACTGGCCAGAGTAAGCTTGTAGATGCGACTGTGGTAAAACGAGGAGCAAGTGGCAGGAGTAACTATGACTCTCTTAAGGTAGCCAAATGCCTCGTCAACAGGCGAATTCCAACGGCAAACTCGAGGAGCTCCCGGCAGGAGTACTGTGAAAGTCTTAAGGTCAACAAATAATGGCGTATCGCTTCTGGTGAACTGGCCAGAGTAAGCTTGTAGATGCGACTGTGGTAAAATGGGGAGCAAGTGGCAGGAGTAACTATGACTCTCTTAGGGTTGCCAAATAACTCGTCAAAAGGCGAATTACATCGGCAAACCCGAGGAGCTCCCGGAAGGAGTACTGTGAATGTCTTAAGATCAACAAATAATGGCGTATCGCTTCTGGTGAACTAGCCAGAGTAAGCTTGTAGATGCGACTGTGGTAAAACGAGGAGCAAGTGGCAGGAGTAACTATGACTCTCTTAAGGTAGCCAAATGCCTCGTCAACAGGCGAATTCCAACGGCAAACTCGAGGAGCTCCCGGCAGGAGTACTGTGAAAGTCTTAAGATCAACAAATAATGGCGTATCGCTTCTGGTGAACTAGCCAGAGTAAGCTTGTAGATGCGACTGTGGTAAAACGAGGAGCTAGTGGCAGGAGTAACTATGACTCTCTTAAGGTAGCCAAATGCCTCGTCAACAGGCGAATTCCAACGGCAAACTCGAGGAGCTCCCGGCAGGAGTACTGTGAAAGTCTTAAGGTCAACAAATAATGGCGTATCGCTTCTGGTGAACTGGCCAGAGTAAGCTTGTAGATGCGACTAAGGGTAAAACGAGGAGCAAGTGGCAGGAGTAACTATGACTCTCTTAAGGTAGCCAAATGCCTCGTCAACAGGCGAATTCCAACGGCAAACTCGAGGAGCTCCCGGCAGGAGTACTGCGAAAGTCTTAAGGACAACAAATAATGGCGTATCGCTTCTGGTGAACTAGCCAGAGTAAGCTTGTAGATGTGACTGTGGTAAAATGGGGAGCAAGTGGCAGGAGTAACTATGACTCTCTTAGGGTTGCCAAATGACTCGTCAAAAGGCGAATTACATCGGCAAACCCGAGGAGCTCCCGGAAGGAGTACTGTGAAAGTCTTAAGGTCAACAAATAATGGCGTATCGCTCTGGTGAACTGGCCAGAGTAAGCTTGTAGATGCGACTGTGGTAAAACGAGGAGCAAGTGGCAGGAGTAACTATGACTCTCTTAAGGTAGCCAAATGCCTCGTCAACAGGCGAATTCCAACGGCAAACTCGAGGAGCTCCCGGCAGGAGTACTGTGAAAGTCTTAAGGTCAACAAATAATGGCGTATCGCTTCTGGTGAACTGGCCAGAGTAAGCTTGTAGATGCGACTGTGGTAAAATGGGGAGCAAGTGGCAGGAGTAACTATGACTCTCTTAAGGTAGCCAAATGCCTCGTCAACAGGCGAATTCCAACGGCAAACTCGAGGAGCTCCCGGCAGGAGTACTGCGAATGTCTTAAGGACAACAAATAATGGCGTATCGCTTCTGGTGAACTAGCCAGAGTAAGCTTGTAGATGTGACTGTGGTAAAATGGGGAGCAAGTGGCAGGAGTAACTATGACTCTCTTAGGGTTGCCAAATGACTCGTCAAAAGGCGAATTACATCGGCAAACCCGAGGAGCTCCCGGAAGGAGTACTGTGAAAGTCTTAAGGTCAACAAATAATGGCGTATCGCTCTGGTGAACTGGCCAGAGTAAGCTTGTAGATGCGACTGTGGTAAAACGAGGAGCAAGTGGCAGGAGTAACTATGACTCTCTTAAGGTAGCCAAATGCCTCGTCAACAGGCGAATTCCAACGGCAAACTCGAGGAGCTCCCGGCAGGAGTACTGCGAAAGTCTTAAGGTCAACAAATAATGGCGTATCGCTTCTGGTGAACTGGCCAGAGTAAGCTTGTAGATGCGACTGTGGTAAAATGGGGAGCAAGTGGCAGGAGTAACTATGACTCTCTTAGGGTTGCCAAATAACTCGTCAAAAGGCGAATTACATCGGCAAACCCGAGGAGCTCCCGGAAGGAGTACTGTGAATGTCTTAAGATCAACAAATAATGGCGTATCGCTTCTGGTGAACTAGCCAGAGTAAGCTTGTAGATGCGACTGTGGTAAAACGAGGAGCAAGTGGCAGGAGTAACTATGACTCTCTTAAGGTAGCCAAATGCCTCGTCAACAGGCGAATTCCAACGGCAAACTCGAGGAGCTCCCGGCAGGAGTACTGTGAAAGTCTTAAGATCAACAAATAATGGCGTATCGCTTCTGGTGAACTAGCCAGAGTAAGCTTGTAGATGCGACTGTGGTAAAACGATGAGCAAGTGGCAGGAGTAACTATGACTCTCTTAAGGTAGCCAAATGCCTCGTCAACAGGCGAATTCCAACGGCAAACTCGAGGAGCTCCCGGCAGGAGTACTGTGAAAGTCTTAAGGTCAACAAATAATGGCGTATCGCTTCTGGTGAACTGGCCAGAGTAAGCTTGTAGATGCGACTGTGGTAAAACGAGGAGCAAGTGGCAGGAGTAACTATGACTCTCTTAAGGTAGCCAAATGCCTCGTCAACAGGCGAATTCCAACGGCAAACTCGAGGAGCTCCCGGCAGGAGTACTGCGAAAGTCTTAAGGACAACAAATAATGGCGTATCGCTTCTGGTGAACTAGCCAGAGTAAGCTTGTAGATGTGACTGTGGTAAAATGGGGAGCAAGTGGCAGGAGTAACTATGACTCTCTTAGGGTTGCCAAATGACTCGTCAAAAGGCGAATTACATCGGCAAACTCGAGGAGCTCCCGGAAGGAGTACTGTGAAAGTCTTAAGGTCAACAAATAATGGCGTATCGCTCTGGTGAACTGGCCAGAGTAAGCTTGTAGATGCGACTGTGGTAAAACGAGGAGCAAGTGGCAGGAGTAACTATGACTCTCTTAAGGTAGCCAAATGCCTCGTCAACAGGCGAATTCCAACGGCAAACTCGAGGAGCTCCCAGCAGGAGTACTGTGAAAGCCTTAAGGTCAACAAATAATGGCGTATCGCTTCTGGTGAACTAGCCAGAGTAAGCTTGTAGATGTGACTGTGGTAAAATGGGGAGCAAGTGGCAGGAGTAACTATGACTCTCTTAGGGTTGCCAAATGACTCGTCAAAAGGCGAATTACATCGGCAAACCCGAGGAGCTCCCGGAAGGAGTACTGTGAAAGTCTTAAGGTCAACAAATAATGGCGTATCGCTCTGGTGAACTGGCCAGAGTAAGCTTGTAGATGCGACTGTGGTAAAACGAGGAGCAAGTGGCAGGAGTAACTATGACTCTCTTAAGGTAGCCAAATGCCTCGTCAACAGGCGAATTCCAACGGCAAACTCGAGGAGCTCCCGGCAGGAGTACTGTGAAAGTCTTAAGGTCAACAAATAATGGCGTATCGCTTCTGGTGAACTGGCCAGAGTAAGCTTGTAGATGCGACTGTGGTAAAATGGGGAGCAAGTGGCAGGAGTAACTATGACTCTCTTAGGGTTGCCAAATAACTCGTCAAAAGGCGAATTACATCGGCAAACCCGAGGAGCTCCCGGAAGGAGTACTGTGAAAGTCTTAAGGACAACAAATAATGGCGTATCGCTTCTGGTGAACTAGCCAGAGTAAGCTTGTAGATGTGACTGTGGTAAAATGGGGAGCAAGTGGCAGGAGTAACTATGACTCTCTTAGGGTTGCCAAATGACTCGTCAAAAGGCGAATTACATCGGCAAACCCGAGGAGCTCCCGGAAGGAGTACTGTGAAAGTCTTAAGGTCAACAAATAATGGCGTATCGCTCTGGTGAACTGGCCAGAGTAAGCTTGTAGATGCGACTGTGGGAAAACGAGGAGCAAGTGGCAGGAGTAACTATGACTCTCTTAAGGTAGCCAAATGCCTCGTCAACAGGCGAATTCCAATGGCAAACTCGAGGAGCTCCCGGCAGGAGTACTGTGAAAGTCTTAAGGTCAACAAATAATGGCGTATCGCTTCTGGTGAACTGGCCAGAGTAAGCTTGTAGATGCTACTGTGGTAAAATGGGGAGCAAGTGGCAGGAGTAACTATGACTCTCTTAGGGTTGCCAAATAACTCGTCAAAAGGCGAATTACATCGGCATACCCGAGGAGCTCCCGGAAGGAGTACTGTGAAAGTCTTAAGATCAACAAATAATGGCGTATCGCTTCTGGTGAACTAGCCAGAGTAAGCTTGTAGATGCAACTGTGGTAAAACGAGGAGCAAGTGGCAGGAGTAACTATGACTCTCTTAAGGTAGCCAAATGCCTCGTCAACAGGCGAATTCCAACGGCAAACTCGAGGAGCTCCCAGCAGGAGTACTGTGAAAGCCTTAAGGTCAACAAATAATGGCGTATCGCTTCTGGTGAACTAGCCAGAGTAAGCTTGTAGATGTGACTGTGGTAAAATGGGGAGCAAGTGGCAGGAGTAACTATGACTCTCTTAGGGTTGCCAAATGACTCGTCAAAAGGCGAATTACATCGGCAAACCCGAGGAGCTCCCGGAAGGAGTACTGTGAAAGTCTTAAGGTCAACAAATAATGGCGTATCGCTCTGGTGAACTGGCCAGAGTAAGCTTGTAGATGCGACTGTGGTAAAACGAGGAGCAAGTGGCAGGAGTAACTATGACTCTCTTTAGGTAGCCAAATGCCTCGTCAACAGGCGAATTCCAACGGCAAACTCGAGGAGCTCCCGGCAGGAGTACTGTGAAAGTCTTAAGATCAACAAATAATGGCGTATCGCTTCTGGTGAACTGGCCAGAGTAAGCTTGTAGATGCGACTGTGGTAAAATGGGGAGCAAGTGGCAGGAGTAACTATGACTCTCTTAGGGTTGCCAAATGACTCGTCAAAAGGCGAATTACATCGGCAAACCCGAGGAGCTCCCGGCAGGAGTACTGTGAGAGTCTTAAGGACAACAAATAATGGCGTATCGCTTCTGGTGAACTAGCCAGAGTAAGCTTGTAGATGTGACTGTGGTAAAATGTGGAGCAAGTGGCAGCAGTAACTATGACTCTCTTAGGGTTGCCAAATGACTCGTCAAAAGGCGAATTACATCGGCAAACCCGAGGAGCTCCCGGACGGAGTACTGTGAAAGTCTTAAGGTCAACAAATAATGGCGTATCGCTCTGGTGAACTGGCCAGAGTAAGCTTGTAGATGCGACTGTGGTAAAACGAGGAGCAAGTGGCAGGAGTAACTATGACTCTCTTAAGGTAGCCAAATGCCTCGTCAACAGGCGAATTCCAACGGCAAACTCGAGGAGCTCCCGGCAGGAGTACTGTGAAAGTCTTAAGGTCAACAAATAATGGCGTATCGCTTCTGGTGAACTGGCCAGAGTAAGCTTGTAGATGCGACTGTGGTAAAATGGGGAGCAAGTGGCAGGAGTAACTATGACTCTCTTAGGGTTGCCAAATAACTCGTCAAAAGGCGAATTACATCGGCAAACCCGAGGAGCTCCCGGAAGGAGTACTGTGAAAGTCTTAAGGTCAACAAATAATGGCGTATCGCTCTGGTGAACTGGCCAGAGTAAGCTTGTAGATGCGACTGTGGTAAAACGAGGAGCAAGTGGCAGGAGTAACTATGACTCTCTTAAGGTAGCCAAATGCCTCGTCAACAGGCGAATTCCAACGGCAAACTCGAGGAGCTCCCGGCAGGAGTACTGTGAAAGTCTTAAGGTCAACAAATAATGGCGTATCGCTTCTGGTGAACTGGCCAGAGTAAGCTTGTAGATGCTACTGTGGTAAAATGGGGAGCAAGTGGCAGGAGTAACTATGACTCTCTTAGGGTTGCCAAATAACTCGTCAAAAGGCGAATTACATCGCCATACCCGAGGAGCTCCCGGAAGGAGTACTGTGAAAGTCTTAAGATCAACAAATAATGGCGTATCGCTTCTGGTGAACTAGCCAGAGTAAGCTTGTAGATGAAACTGTGGTAAAACGAGGAGCAAGTGGCAGGAGTAACTATGACTCTCTTAAGGTAGCCAAATGCCTCGTCAACAGGCGAATTCCAACGGCAAACTCGAGGAGCTCCCAGCAGGAGTACTGTGAAAGCCTTAAGGTCAACAAATAATGGCGTATCGCTTCTGGTGAACTAGCCAGAGTAAGCTTGTAGATGTGACTGTGGTAAAATGGGGAGCAAGTGGCAGGAGTAACTATGACTCTCTTAGCGTTGCCAAATGACTCGTCAAAAGGCGAATTACATCGGCAAACCCGAGGAGCTCCCGGAAGGAGTACTGTGAAAGTCTTAAGGTCAACAAATAATGGCGTATCGCTCTGGTGAACTGGCCAGAGTAAGCTTGTAGATGCGACTGTGGTAAAACGAGGAGCAAGTGGCAGGAGTAACTATGACTCTCTTAAGGTAGTCAAATGCCTCGTCAACAGGCGAATTCCAACGGCAAACTCGAGGAGCTCCCGGCAGGAGTACTGTGAAAGTCTTAAGATCAACAAATAATGGCGTATCTCTTCTGGTGAACTGGCCAGAGTAAGCTTGTAGATGCGACTGTGGTAAAATGGGGAGCAAGTGGCAGGAGTAACTATGACTCTCTTAGGGTTGCCAAATAACTCGTCAAAAGGCGAATTACATCGGCAAACCCGAGGAGCTCCCGGAAGGAGTACTGTGAAAGTCTTAAGATCAACAAATAATGGCGTATCGCTTCTGGTGAACTAGCCAGAGTAAGCTTGTAGATGCGACTGTGGTAAAACGAGGAGCAAGTGGCAGGAGTAACTATGACTCTCTTAAGGTAGCCAAATGCCTCGTCAACAGGCGAATTCCAACGGCAAACTCGAGGAGCTCCCGGAAGGAGTACTGTGAAAGTCTTAAGGTCAACAAATAATGGCGTATCGCTCAGGTGAACTGGCCAGAGTAAGCTTGTAGATGCGACTGTGGTAAAATGGGGAGCAAGTGGCAGGAGTAACTATGACTCTCTTAAGGTAGCCAAATGCCTCGTCAACAGGAGAATTCCAACGGCAAACTCGAGGAGCTCCCGGCAGGAGTACTGTGAAAGTCTTAAGGACAACAAATAATGGCGTATCGCTTCTGGTGAACTAGCCAGAGTAAGCTTGTAGATGTGACTGTGGTAAAATGGGGAGCAAGTGGCAGGGGTAACTATGACTCTCTTAGGGTTGCCAAATGACTCGTCAAAAGGCGAATTACATCGGCAAACCCGAGGAGCTCCCGGCAGGAGTACTGTGAAAGTCTTAAGGTCAACAAATAATGGCGTATCGCTTCTGGTGAACTGGCCAGAGTAAGCTTGTAGATGTGACTGTGGTAAAATGGGGAGCAAGTGGCAGGAGTAACTATGACTCTCTTAGGGTTGCCAAATGACTCGTCAAAAGGCGAATTACATCGGCAAACCCGAGGAGCTCCCGGACGGAGTACTGTGAAAGTCTTAAGGTCAACAAATAATGGCGTATCGCTCTGGTGAACTGGCCAGAGTAAGCTTGTAGATGCGACTGTGGTAAAACGAGGAGCAAGTGGCAGGAGTAACTATGACTCTCTTAAGGTAGCCAAATGCCTCGTCAACAGGCGAATTCCAACGGCAAACTCGAGGAGCTCCCGGCAGGAGTACTGTGAAAGTCTTAAGGTCAACAAATAATGGCGTATCGCTCTTGTGAACTGGCCAGAGTAAGCTTGTAGATGCGACTGTGGTAAAATGGGGAGCAAGTGGCAGGAGTAACTATGACTCTCTTAGGGTTGCCAAATAACTCGTCAAAAGGCGAATTACATCGGCAAACCCGAGGAGCTCCCGGAAGGAGTACTGTGAAAGTCTTAAGGTCAACAAATAATGGCGTATCGCTCTGGTGAACTGGCCAGAGTAAGCTTGTAGATGCGACTGTGGTAAAACGAGGAGCAAGTGGCAGGAGTAACTATGACTCTCTTAAGGTAGCCAAATGCCTCGTCAACAGGCGAATTCCAACGGCAAACTCGAGGAGCTCCCGGCAGGAGTACTGTGAAAGTCTTAAGGTCAACAAATAATGGCGTATCGCTTCTGGTGAACTGGCCAGAGTAAGCTTGTAGATGCGACTGTGGTAAAATGGGGAGCAAGTGGCAGGAGTAACTATGACTCTCTTAGGGTTGCCAAATAACTCGTCAAAAGGCGAATTACATCGGCAAACCCGAGGAGCTCCCGGAAGGAGTACTGTGAAAGTCTTAAGGACAACAAATAATGGCGTATCGCTTCTGGTGAACTAGCCAGAGTAAGCTTGTAGATGTGACTGTGGTAAAATGGGGAGCAATTGGCAGGAGTAACTATGACTCTCTTAGGGTTGCCAAATGACTCGTCAAAAGGCGAATTACATCGGCAAACCCGAGGAGCTCCCGGAAGGAGTACTGTGAAAGTCTTAAGGTCAACAAATAATGGCGTATCGCTCTGGTGAACTGGCCAGAGTAAGCTTGTAGATGCGACTGTGGTAAAACGAGGAGCAAGTGGCAGGAGTAACTATGACTCTCTTAAGGTAGCCAAATGCCTCGTCAACAGGCGAATTCCAACGGCAAACTCGAGGAGCTCCCGGCAGGAGTACTGTGAAAGTCTTAAGGTCAACAAATAATGGCGTATCGCTTCTGGTGAACTGGCCAGAGTAAGCTTGTAGATGCTACTGTGGTAAAATGGGGAGCAAGTGGCAGGAGTAACTATGACTCTCTTAGGGTTGCCAAATAACTCGTCAAAAGGCGAATTACATCGCCATACCCGAGGAGCTCCCGGAAGGAGTACTGTGAAAGTCTTAAGATCAACAAATAATGGCGTATCGCTTCTGGTGAACTAGCCAGAGTAAGCTTGTAGATGAAACTGTGGTAAAACGAGGAGCAAGTGGCAGGAGTAACTATGACTCTCTTAAGGTAGCCAAATGCCTCGTCAACAGGCGAATTCCAACGGCAAACTCGAGGAGCTCCCAGCAGGAGTACTGTGAAAGCCTTAAGGTCAACAAATAATGGCGTATCGCTTCTGGTGAACTAGCCAGAGTAAGCTTGTAGATGTGACTGTGGTAAAATGGGGAGCAAGTGGCAGGAGTAACTATGACTCTCTTAGCGTTGCCAAATGACTCGTCAAAAGGCGAATTACATCGGCAAACCCGAGGAGCTCCCGGAAGGAGTACTGTGAAAGTCTTAAGGTCAACAAATAATGGCGTATCGCTCTGGTGAACTGGCCAGAGTAAGCTTGTAGATGCGACTGTGGTAAAACGAGGAGCAAGTGGCAGGAGTAACTATGACTCTCTTAAGGTAGTCAAATGCCTCGTCAACAGGCGAATTCCAACGGCAAACTCGAGGAGCTCCCGGCAGGAGTACTGTGAAAGTCTTAAGATCAACAAATAATGGCGTATCTCTTCTGGTGAACTGGCCAGAGTAAGCTTGTAGATGCGACTGTGGTAAAATGGGGAGCAAGTGGCAGGAGTAACTATGACTCTCTTAGGGTTGCCAAATAACTCGTCAAAAGGCGAATTACATCGGCAAACCCGAGGAGCTCCCGGAAGGAGTACTGTGAAAGTCTTAAGATCAACAAATAATGGCGTATCGCTTCTGGTGAACTAGCCAGAGTAAGCTTGTAGATGCGACTGTGGTAAAACGAGGAGCAAGTGGCAGGAGTAACTATGACTCTCTTAAGGTAGCCAAATGCCTCGTCAACAGGCGAATTCCAACGGCAAACTCGAGGAGCTCCCGGAAGGAGTACTGTGAAAGTCTTAAGGTCAACAAATAATGGCGTATCGCTCAGGTGAACTGGCCAGAGTAAGCTTGTAGATGCGACTGTGGTAAAATGGGGAGCAAGTGGCAGGAGTAACTATGACTCTCTTAAGGTAGACAAATGCCTCGTCAACAGGAGAATTCCAACGGCAAACTCGAGGAGCTCCCGGCAGGAGTACTGTGAAAGTCTTAAGGACAACAAATAATGGCGTATCGCTTCTGGTGAACTAGCCAGAGTAAGCTTGTAGATGTGACTGTGGTAAAATGGGGAGCAAGTGGCAGGGGTAACTATGACTCTCTTAGGGTTGCCAAATGACTCGTCAAAAGGCGAATTACATCGGCAAACCCGAGGAGCTCCCGGCAGGAGTACTGTGAAAGTCTTAAGGACAACAAATAATGGCGTATCGCTTCTGGTGAACTAGCCAGAGTAAGCTTGTAGATGTGACTGTGGTAAAATGGGGAGCAAGTGGCAGGAGTAACTATGACTCTCTTAGGGTTGCCAAATGACTCGTCAAAAGGCGAATTACATCGGCAAACCCGAGGAGCTCCGGGACGGAGTACTGTGAAAGTCTTAAGGTCAACAAATAATGGCGTATCGCTCTGGTGAACTGGCCAGAGTAAGCTTGTAGATGCGACTGTGGTAAAACGAGGAGCAAGTGGCAGGAGTAACTATGACTCTCTTAAGGTAGCCAAATGCCTCGTCAACAGGCGAATTCCAACGGCAAACTCGAGGAGCTCCCGGCAGGAGTACTGTGAAAGTCTTAAGGTCAACAAAT
Organism: Schistocerca nitens; assembly: GCF_023898315.1. Lineage (NCBI taxonomy): Eukaryota > Metazoa > Arthropoda > Insecta > Orthoptera > Acrididae > Schistocerca > Schistocerca nitens. The sequence continues at coordinate 667,024,986 of NC_064619.1, read as the reverse complement.
AATGGCGTATCGCTCTTGTGAACTGGCCAGAGTAAGCTTGTAGATGCGACTGTGGTAAAATGGGGAGCAAGTGGCAGGAGTAACTATGACTCTCTTAGGGTTGCCAAATAACTCGTCAAAAGGCGAATTACATCGGCAAACCCGAGGAGCTCCCGGAAGGAGTACTGTGAAAGTCTTAAGGTCAACAAATAATGGCGTATCGCTCTGGTGAACTGGCCAGAGTAAGCTTGTAGATGCGACTGTGGTAAAACGAGGAGCAAGTGGCAGGAGTAACTATGACTCTCTTAAGGTAGCCAAATGCCTCGTCAACAGGCGAATTCCAACGGCAAACTCGAGGAGCTCCCGGCAGGAGTACTGTGAAAGTCTTAAGGTCAACAAATAATGGCGTATCGCTTCTGGTGAACTGGCCAGAGTAAGCTTGTAGATGCGACTGTGGTAAAATGGGGAGCAAGTGGCAGGAGTAACTATGACTCTCTTAGGGTTGCCAAATAACTCGTCAAAAGGCGAATTACATCGGCAAACCCGAGGAGCTCCCGGAAGGAGTACTGTGAAAGTCTTAAGGACAACAAATAATGGCGTATCGCTTCTGGTGAACTAGCCAGAGTAAGCTTGTAGATGTGGCTGTGGTAAAATGGGGAGCAAGTGGCAGGAGTAACTATGACTCTCTTAGGGTTGCCAAATGACTCGTCAAAAGGCGAATTACATCGGCAAACCCGAGGAGCTCCCGGAAGGAGTACTGTGAAAGTCTTAAGGTCAACAAATAATGGCGTATCGCTCTGGTGAACTGGCCAGAGTAAGCTTGTAGATGCGACTGTGGTAAAACGAGGAGCAAGTGGCAGGAGTAACTATGACTCTCTTAAGGTAGCCAAATGCCTCGTCAACAGGCGAATTCCAACGGCAAACTCGAGGAGCTTCCGGCAGGAGTACTGTGAAAGTCTTAAGGTCAACAAATAATGGCGTATCGCTTCTGGTGAACTGGCCAGAGTAAGCTTGTAGATGCTACTGTGGTAAAATGGGGAGCAAGTGGCAGGAGTAACTATGACTCTCTTAGGGTTGCCAAATAACTCGTCAAAAGGCGAATTACATCGGCATACCCGAGGAGCTCCCGGAAGGAGTACTGTGAAAGTCTTAAGATCAACAAATAATGGCGTATCGCTTCTGGTGAACTAGCCAGAGTAAGCTTGTAGATGCAACTGTGGTAAAACGAGGAGCAAGTGGCAGGAGTAACTATGACTCTCTTAAGGTAGCCAAATGCCTCGTCAACAGGCGAATTCCAACGGCAAACTCGAGGAGCTCCCAGCAGGAGTACTGTGAAAGCCTTAAGGTCAACAAATAATGGCGTATCGCTTCTGGTGAACTAGCCAGAGTAAGCTTGTAGATGAGACTGTGGTAAAATGGGGAGCAATTGGCAGGAGTAACTATGACTCTCTTAGGGTTGCCAAATGACTCGTCAAAAGGCGAATTACATCGGCAAACCCGAGGAGCTCCCGGAAGGAGTACTGTGAAAGTCTTAAGGTCAACAAATAATGGCGTATCGCTCTGGTGAACTGGCCAGAGTAAGCTTGTAGATGCGACTGTGGTAAAACGAGGAGCAAGTGGCAGGAGTAACTATGACTCTCTTTAGGTAGCCAAATGCCTCGTCAACAGGCGAATTCCAACGGCAAACTCGAGGAGCTCCCGGCAGGAGTACTGTGAAAGTCTTAAGATCAACAAATAATGGCGTATCGCTTCTGGTGAACTGGCCAGAGTAAGCTTGTAGATGCGACTGTGGTAAAATGGGGAGCAAGTGGCAGGAGTAACTATGACTCTCTTAGGGTTGCCAAATAACTCGTCAAAAGGCGAATTACATCGGCAAACCCGAGGAGCTCCCGGAAGGAGTACTGTGAAAGTCTTAAGATCAACAAATAATGGCGTATCGCTTCTGGTGAACTAGCCAGAGTAAGCTTGTAGATGCGACTGTGGTAAAACGAGGAGCAAGTGGCAGGAGTAACTATGACTCTCTTAAGGTAGCCAAATGCCTCGTCAACAGGCGAATTCCAACGGCAAACTCGAGGAGCTCCCGGAAGGAGTACTGTGAAAGTCTTAAGGTCAACAAATAATGGCGTATCGCTCAGGTGAACTGGCCAGAGTAAGCTTGTAGATGCGACTGTGGTAAAATGGGGAGCAAGTGGCAGGAGTAACTATGACTCTCTTAAGGTAGCCAAATGCCTCGTCAACAGGAGAATTCCAACGGCAAACTCGAGGAGCTCCCGGCAGGAGTACTGTGAAAGTCTTAAGGACAACAAATAATGGCGTATCGCTTCTGGTGAACTAGCCAGAGTAAGCTTGTAGATGTGACTGTGGTAAAATGGGGAGCAAGTGGCAGGAGTAACTATGACTCTCTTAGGGTTGCCAAATGACTCGTCAAAAGGCGAATTACATCGGCAAACCCGAGGAGCTCCCGGCAGGAGTACTGTGAAAGTCTTAAGGACAACAAATAATGGCGTATCGCTTCTGGTGAACTAGCCAGAGTAAGCTTGTAGATGTGACTGTGGTAAAATGGGGAGCAAGTGGCAGGAGTAACTATGACTCTCTTAGGGTTGCCAAATGACTCGTCAAAAGGCGAATTACATCGGCAAACCCGAGGAGCTCCCGGACGGAGTACTGTGAAAGTCTTAAGGTCAACAAATAATGGCGTATCGCTCTGGTGAACTGGCCAGAGTAAGCTTGTAGATGCGACTGTGGTAAAACGAGGAGCAAGTGGCAGGAGTAACTATGACTCTCTTAAGGTAGCCAAATGCCTCGTCAACAGGCGAATTCCAACGGCAAACTCGAGGAGCTCCCGGCAGGAGTACTGTGAAAGCCTTAAGATCAACAAATAATGGCGTATCGCTTCTGGTGAACTGGCCAGAGTAAGCTTGTAGATGCGACTGTGGTAAAATGGGGAGCAAGTGGCAGGAGTAACTATGACTCTCTTAGGGTTGCCAAATGACTCGTCAAAAGGCGAATTACATCGGCAAACCCGAGGAGCTCCCGGAAGGAGTACTGTGAAAGTCTTAAGATCAACAAATAATGGCGTATCGCTTCTGGTGAACTAGCCAGAGTAAGCTTGTAGATGCGACTGTGGTAAAACGAGGAGCAAGTGGCAGGAGTAACTATGACTCTCTTAAGGTAGCCAAATGCCTCGTCAACAGGCGAATTCCAACGGCAAACTCGAGGAGCTCCCGGAAGGAGTACTGTGAAAGTCTTAAGGTCAACAAATAATGGCGTATCGCTCAGGTGAACTGGCCAGAGTAAGCTTGTAGATGCGACTGTGGTAAAATGGGGAGCAAGTGGCAGGAGTAACTATGACTCTCTTAAGGTAGCCAAATGCCTCGTCAACAGGAGAATTCCAACGGCAAACTCGAGGAGCTCCCGGCAGGAGTACTGTGAAAGTCTTAAGGACAACAAATAATGGCGTATCGCTTCTGGTGAACTAGCCAGAGTAAGCTTGTAGATGTGACTGTGGTAAAATGGGGAGCAAGTGGCAGGAGTAACTATGACTCTCTTAGGGTTGCCAAATGACTCGTCAAAAGGCGAATTACATCGGCAAACCCGAGGAGCTCCCGGACGGAGTACTGTGAAAGTCTTAAGGTCAACAAATAATGGCGTATCGCTCTGGTGAACTGGCCAGAGTAAGCTTGTAGATGCGACTGTGGTAAAACGAGGAGCAAGTGGCAGGAGTAACTATGACTCTCTTAAGGTAGCCAAATGCCTCGTCAACAGGCGAATTCCAACGGCAAACTCGAGGAGCTCCCGGCAGGAGTACTCTGAAAGTCTTAAGGTCAACAAATAATGGCGTATCGCTTCTGGTGAACTGGCCAGAGTAAGCTTGTAGATGCGACTGTGGTAAAATGGGGAGCAAGTGGCAGGAGTAACTATGACTCTCTTAGGGTTGCCAAATAACTCGTCAAAAGGCGAATTACATCGGCAAACCCGAGGAGCTCCCGGCAGGAGTACTGTGAAAGTCTTAAGGACAACAAATAATGGCGTATCGCTTCTGGTGAACTAGCCAGAGTAAGCTTGTAGATGTGACTGTGGTAAAATGGGGAGCAAGTGGCAGGAGTAACTATGACTCTCTTAGGGTTGCCAAATGACTCGTCAAAAGGCGAATTACATCGGCAAACCCGAGGAGCTCCCGGACGGAGTACTGTGAAAGTCTTAAGGTCAACAAATAATGGCGTATCGCTCTGGTGAACTGGCCAGAGTAAGCTTGTAGATGCGACTGTGGTAAAACGAGGAGCAAGTGGCAGGAGTAACTATGACTCTCTTAAGGTAGCCAAATGCCTCGTCAACAGGCGAATTCCAACGGCAAACTCGAGGAGCTCCCGGCAGGAGTACTCTGAAAGTCTTAAGGTCAACAAATAATGGCGTATCGCTTCTGGTGAACTGGCCAGAGTAAGCTTGTAGATGCGACTGTGGTAAAATGGGGAGCAAGTGGCAGGAGTAACTATGACTCTCTTAGGGTTGCCAAATAACTCGTCAAAAGGCGAATTACATCGGCAAACCCGAGGAGCTCCCGGAAGGAGTACTGTGAAAGTCTTAAGATCAACAAATAATGGCGTATCGCTTCTGGTGAACTAGCCAGAGTAAGCTTGTAGATGCGACTGTGGTAAAATGGGGAGCAAGTGGCAGGAGTAACTATGACTCTCTTAGGGTTGCCAAATGACTCGTCAAAAGGCGAATTACATCGGCAAACCCGAGGAGCTCCCGGCAGGAGTACTGTGAAAGTCTTAAGGTCAACAAATAATGGCGTATCGCTCTGGTGAACTGGCCAGAGTAAGCTTGTAGATGCGACTGTGGTAAAACGAGGAGCAAGTGGCAGGAGTAACTATGACTCTCTTAAGGTAGCCAAATGCCTCGTCAACAGGCGAATTCCAACGGCAAACTCGAGGAGCTCCCGGCAGGAGTACTGTGAAAGTCTTAAGGTCAACAAATAATGGCGTATCGCTTCTGGTGAACTGGCCAGAGTAAGCTTGTAGATGCGACTGTGGTAAAATGGGGAGCAAGTGGCAGGAGTAACTATGACTCTCTTAGGGTTGCCAAATAACTCGTCAAAAGGCGAATTACATCGGCAAACCCGAGGAGCTCCCGGAAGGAGTACTGTGAAAGTCTTAAGATCAACAAATAATGGCGTATCGCTTCTGGTGAACTAGCCAGAGTAAGCTTGTAGATGCGACTGTGGTAAAACGAGGAGCAAGTGGCAGGAGTAACTATGACTCTCTTAAGGTAGCCAAATGCCTCGTCAACAGGCGAATTCCAACGGCAAACTCGAGGAGCTCCCGGAAGGAGTACTGTGAAAGTCTTAAGGTCAACAAATAATGGCGTATCGCTCAGGTGAACTGGCCAGAGTAAGCTTGTAGATGCGACTGTGGTAAAATGGGGAGCAAGTGGCAGGAGTAACTATGACTCTCTTAAGGTAGCCAAATGACTCGTCAACAGGAGAATTCCAACGGCAAACTCGAGGAGCTCCCGGCAGGAGTACTGTGAAAGTCTTAAGGACAACAAATAATGGCGTATCGCTTCTGGTGAACTAGCCAGAGTAAGCTTGTAGATGTGACTGTGGTAAAATGGGGAGCAAGTGGCAGGAGTAACTATGACTCTCTTAGGGTTGCCAAATGACTCGTCAAAAGGCGAATTACATCGGCAAACCCGAGGAGCTCCCGGCAGGAGTACTGTGAAAGTCTTAAGGACAACAAATAATGGCGTATCGCTTCTGGTGAACTAGCCAGAGTAAGCTTGTAGATGTGACTGTGGTAAAATGGGGAGCAAGTGGCAGGAGTAACTATGACTCTCTTAGGGTTGCCAAATGACTCGTCAAAAGGCGAATTACATCGGCAAACCCGAGGAGCTCCCGGACGGAGTACTGTGAAAGTCTTAAGGTCAACAAATAATGGCGTATCGCTCTGGTGAACTGGCCAGAGTAAGCTTGTAGATGCGACTGTGGTAAAACGAGGAGCAAGTGGCAGGAGTAACTATGACTCTCTTAAGGTAGCCAAATGCCTCGTCAACAGGCGAATTCCAACGGCAAACTCGAGGAGCTCCCGGCAGGAGTACTGTGAAAGTCTTAAGGTCAACAAATAATGGCGTATCGCTCAGGTGAACTGGCCAGAGTAAGCTTGTAGATGCGACTGTGGTAAAATGGGGAGCAAGTGGCAGGAGTAACTATGACTCTCTTAAGGTAGCCAAATGCCTCGTCAACAGGAGAATTCCAACGGCAAACTCGAGGAGCTACCGGCAGGAGTACTGTGAAAGTCTTAAGGACAACAAATAATGGCGTATCGCTTCTGGTGAACTAGCCAGAGTAAGCTTGTAGATGTGACTGTGGTAAAATGGGGAGCAAGTGGCAGGAGTAACTATGACTCTCTTAGGGTTGACAAATGACTCGTCAAAAGGCGAATTACATCGGCAAACCCGAGGAGCTCCCGGCAGGAGTACTGTGAAAGTCTTAAGGTCAACAAATAATGGCGTATCGCTTCTGGTGAACTGGCCAGAGTAAGCTTGTAGATGCGACTGTGGTAAAATGGGGAGCAAGTGGCAGGAGTAACTATGACTCTCTTAGGGTTGCCAAATAACTCGTCAAAAGGCGAATTACATCGGCAAACCCGAGGAGCTCCCGGAAGGAGTACTGTGAGAGTCTTAAGATCAACAAATAATGGCGTATCGCTTCTGGTGAACTAGCCAGAGTAAGCTTGTAGATGCGACTGTGGTAAAACGAGGAGCAAGTGGCAGGAGTAACTATGACTCTCTTAAGGTAGCCAAATGCCTCGTCAACAGGCGAATTCCAACGGCAAACTCGAGGAGCTCCCGGAAGGAGTACTGTGAAAGTCTTAAGGTCAACAAATAATGGCGTATCGCTCAGGTGAACTGGCCAGAGTAAGCTTGTAGATGCGACTGTGGTAAAATGGGGAGCAAGTGGCAGGAGTAACTATGAATCTCTTAAGGTAGCCAAATGCCTCGTCAACAGGAGAATTCCAACGGCAAACTCGAGGAGCTCCCGGCAGGAGTACTGTGAAAGTCTTAAGGACAACAAATAATGGCGTATCGCTTCTGGTGAACTAGCCAGAGTAAGCTTGTAGATGTGACTGTGGTAAAATGGGGAGCAAGTGGCAGGAGTAACTATGACTCTCTTAGGGTTGCCAAATGACTCGTCAAAAGGCGAATTACATCGGCAAACCCGAGGAGCTCCCGGCAGGAGTACTGTGAAAGTCTTAAGGACAACAAATAATGGCGTATCGCTTCTGGTGAACTAGCCAGAGTAAGCTTGTAGATGTGACTGTGGTAAAATGGGGAGCAAGTGGCAGGAGTAACTATGACTCTCTTAGGGTTGCCAAATGACTCGTCAAAAGGCGAATTACATCGGCAAACCCGAGGAGCTCCCGGACGGAGTACTGTGAAAGTCTTAAGGTCAACAAATAATGGCGTATCGCTCTGGTGAACTGGCCAGAGTAAGCTTGTAGATGCGACTGTGGTAAAACGAGGAGCAAGTGGCAGGAGTAACTATGACTCTCTTAAGGTAGCCAAATGCCTCGTCAACAGGCGAATTCCAACGGCAAACTCGAGGAGCTCCCGGCAGGAGTACTGTGAAAGTCTTAAGGTCAACAAATAATGGCGTATCGCTTCTGGTGAACTGGCCAGAGTAAGCTTGTAGATGCGACTGTGGTAAAATGGGGAGCAAGTGGCAGGAGTAACTATGACTCTCTTAGGGTTGCCAAATAACTCGTCAAAAGGCGAATTACATCGGCAAACCCGAGGAGCTCCCGGAAGGAGTACTGTGAAAGTCTTAAGGTCAACAAATAATGGCGTATCGCTCTGGTGAACTGGCCAGTATAAGCTTGTAGATGCGACTGTGGTAAAACGAGGAGCAAGTGGCAGGAGTAACTATGACTCTCTTAAGGTAGCCAAATGCCTCGTCAACAGGCGAATTCCAACGGCAAACTCGAGGAGCTCCCGGCAGGAGTACTGTGAAAGTCTTAAGGTCAACAAATAATGGCGTATCGCTTCTGGTGAACTGGCCAGAGTAAGCTTGTAGATGCTACTGTGGTAAAATGGGGAGCAAGTGGCAGGAGTAACTATGACTCTCTTAGGGTTGCCAAATAACTCGTCAAAAGGCAAATTACATCGGCATACCCGAGGAGCTCCCGGAAGGAGTACTGTGAAAGTCTTAAGATCAACAAATAATGGCGTATCGCTTCTGGTGAACTGGCCAGAGTAAGCTTGTAGATGCGACTGTGGTAAAATGGGGAGCAAGTGGCAGGAGTAACTATGACTCTCTTAGGGTTGCCAAATAACTCGTCAAAAGGCGAATTACATCGGCAAACCCGAGGAGCTCCCGGAAGGAGTACTGTGAAAGTCTTAAGGTCAACAAATAATGGCGTATCGCTCAGGTGAACTGGCCAGAGTAAGCTTGTAGATGCGACTGTGGTAAAATGGGGAGCAAGTGGCAGGAGTAACTATGACTCTCTTAAGGTAGCCAAATGCCTCGTCAACAGGAGAATTCCAACGGCAAACTCGAGGAGCTCCCGGCAGGAGTACTGTGAAAGTCTTAAGGACAACAAATAATGGCGTATCGCTTCTGGTGAACTAGCCAGAGTAAGCTTGTAGATGTGACTGTGGTAAAATGGGGAGCAAGTGGCAGGAGTAACTATGACTCTCTTAGGGTTGCCAAATGACTCGTCAAAAGGCGAATTACATCGGCAAACCCGAGGAGCTCCCGGAAGGAGTACTGTGAAAGTCTTAAGGTCAACAAATAATGGCGTATCGCTCTGGTGAACTGGCCAGAGTAAGCTTGTAGATGCGACTGTGGTAAAACGAGGAGCAAGTGGCAGGAGTAACTATGACTCTCTTTAGGTAGCCAAATGCCTCGTCAACAGGCGAATTCCAACGGCAAACTCGAGGAGCTCCCGGCAGGAGTACTGTGAAAGTCTTAAGATCAACAAATAATGGCGTATCGCTTCTGGTGAACTGGCCAGAGTAAGCTTGTAGATGCGACTGTGGTAAAATGGGGAGCAAGTGGCAGGAGTAACTATGACTCTCTTAGGGTTGCCAAATAACTCGTCAAAAGGCGAATTACATCGGCAAACCCGAGGAGCTCCCGGAAGGAGTACTGTGAAAGTCTTAAGATCAACAAATAATGGCGTATCGCTTCTGGTGAACTAGCCAGAGTAAGCTTGTAGATGCGACTGTGGTAAAACGAGGAGCAAGTGGCAGGAGTAACTATGACTCTCTTAAGGTAGCCAAATGCCTCGTCAACAGGCGAATTCCAACGGCAAACTCGAGGAGCTCCCGGAAGGAGTACTGTGAAAGTCTTAAGGTCAACAAATAATGGCGTATCGCTCAGGTGAACTGGCCAGAGTAAGCTTGTAGATGCGACTGTGGTAAAATGGGGAGCAAGTGGCAGGAGTAACTATGACTCTCTTGAGGTATCCAAATGCCTCGTCAACAGGCGAATTCCAACGGCAAACTCGAGGAGCTCCCGGCAGGAGTACTGTGAAAGTCTTAAGGACAACAAATAATGGCGTATCGCTTCTGGTGAACTAGCCAGAGTAAGCTTGTAGATGTGACTGTGGTAAAATGGGGAGCAAGTGGCAGGAGTAACTATGACTCTCTTAGGGTTGCCAAAGGACTCGTCAAAAGGCGAATTACATCGGCAAACCCGAGGAGCTCCCGGCAGGAGTACTGTGAAAGTCTTAAGGACAACAAATAATGGCGTATCGCTTCTGGTGAACTAGCCAGAGTAAGCTTGTAGATGTGACTGTGGTAAAATGGGGAGCAAGTGGCAGGAGTAACTATGACTCTCTTAGGGTTGCCAAATGACTCGTCAAAAGGCGAATTACATCGGCAAACCCGAGGAGCTCCCGGACGGAGTACTGTGAAAGTCTTAAGGTCAACAAATAATGGCGTATCGCTCTGGTGAACTGGCCAGAGTAAGCTTGTAGATGCGACTGTGGTAAAACGAGGAGCAAGTGGCAGGAGTAACTATGACTCTCTTAAGGTAGCCAAATGCCTCGTCAACAGGCGAATTCCAACGGCAAACTCGAGGAGCTCCCGGCAGGAGTACTGTGAAAGTCTTAAGGTCAACAAATAATGGCGTATCGCTTCTGGTGAACTGGCCAGAGTAAGCTTGTAGATGCGACTGTGGTAAAATGGGGAGCAAGTGGCAGGAGTAACTATGACTCTCTTAGGGTTGCCAAATAACTCGTCAAAAGGCGAATTACATCGGCAAACCCGAGGAGCTCCCGGAAGGAGTACTGTGAAAGTCTTAAGATCAACAAATAATGGCGTATCGCTTCTGGTGAACTAGCCAGAGTAAGCTTGTAGATGCGACTGTGGTAAAACGAGGAGCAAGTGGCAGGAGTAACTATGACTCTCTTAAGGTAGCCAAATGCCTCGTCAACAGGCGAATTCCAACGGCAAACTCGAGGAGCTCCCGGAAGGAGTACTGTGAAAGTCTTAAGGTCAACAAATAATGGCGTATCGCTCAGGTGAACTGGCCAGGGTAAGCTTGTAGATGCGACTGTGGTAAAATGGGGAGCAAGTGGCAGGAGTAACTATGACTCTCTTAAGGTAGCCAAATGCCTCGTCAACAGGAGAATTCCAACGGCAAACTCGAGGAGCTCCCGGCAGGAGTACTGTGAAAGTCTTAAGGACAACAAATAATGGCGTATCGCTTCTGGTGAACTAGCCAGAGTAAGCTTGTAGATGTGACTGTGGTAAAATGGGGAGCAAGTGGCAGGAGTAACTATGACTCTCTTAGGGTTGCCAAATGACTCGTCAAAAGGCGAATTACATCGGCAAACCCGAGGAGCTCCCGGCAGGAGTACTGTGAAAGTCTTAAGGACAACAAATAATGGCGTATCGCTTCTGGTGAACTAGCCAGAGTAAGCTTGTAGATGTGACTGTGGTAAAATGGGGAGCAAGTGGCAGGAGTAACTATGACTCTCTTAGGGTTGCCAAATGACTCGTCAAAAGGCGAATTACATCGGCAAACCCGAGGAGCTCCCGGACGGAGTACTGTGAAAGTCTTAAGGTCAACAAATAATGGCGTATCGCTCTGGTGAACTGGCCAGAGTAAGCTTGTAGATGCGACTGTGGTAAAACGAGGAGCAAGTGGCAGGAGTAACTATGACTCTCTTAAGGTAGCCAAATGCCTCGTCAACAGGCGAATTCCAACGGCAAACTCGAGGAGCTCCCGGCAGGAGTACTGTGAAAGTCTTAAGGTCAACAAATAATGGCGTATCGCTTCTGGTGAACTGGCCAGAGTAAGCTTGTAGATGCGACTGTGGTAAAATGGGGAGCAAGTGGCAGGAGTAACTATGACTCTCTTAGGGTTGCCAAATAACTCGTCAAAAGGCGAATTACATCGGCAAACCCGAGGAGCTCCCGGAAGGAGTACTGTGAAAGTCTTAAGGTCAACAAATAATGGCGTATCGCTCTGGTGAACTGGCCAGTATAAGCTTGTAGATGCGACTGTGGTAAAACGAGGAGCAAGTGGCAGGAGTAACTATGACTCTCTTAAGGTTGCCAAATGACTCGTCAAAAGGCGAATTACATCGGCAAACCCGAGGAGCTCCCGGCAGGAGTACTGTGAAAGTTTTAAGGACAACAAATAATGGCGTATCGCTTCTGGTGAACTAGCCAGAGTAAGCTTGTAGATGCTACTGTGGTAAAATGGGGAGCAAGTGGCAGGAGTAACTATGACTCTCTTAGGGTTGCCAAATAACTCGTCAAAAGGCGAATTACATCGGCATACCCGAGGAGCTCCCGGAAGGAGTACTGTGAAAGTCTTAAGATCAACAAATAATGGCGTATCGCTTCTGGTGAACTAGCCAGAGTAAGCTTGTAGATGCAACTGTGGTAAAACGAGGAGCAAGTGGCAGGAGTAACTATGACTCTCTTAAGGTAGCCAAATGCCTCGTCAACAGGCGAATTCCAACGGCAAACTCGAGGAGCTCCCAGCAGGAGTACTGTGAAAGCCTTAAGGTCAACAAATAATGGCGTATCGCTTCTGGTGAACTAGCCAGAGTAAGCTTGTAGATGTGACTGTGGTAAAATGGGGAGCAAGTGGCAGGAGTAACTATGACTCTCTTAGGGTTGCCAAATGACTCGTCAAAAGGCGAATTACATCGGCAAACCCGAGGAGCTCCCGGACGGAGTACTGTGAAAGTCTTAAGGTCAACAAATAATGGCGTATCGCTCTGATGAACTGGCCAGAGTAAGCTTGTAGATGCGACTGTGGTAAAACGAGGAGCAAGTGGCAGGAGTAACTATGACTCTCTTAAGGTAGCCAAATGCCTCGTCAACAGGCGAATTCCAACGGCAAACTCGAGGAGCTCCCGGCAGGAGTACTGTGAAAGTCTTAAGGTCAACAAATAATGGCGTATCGCTTCTGGTGAACTGGCCAGAGTAAGCTTGTAGATGCGACTGTGGTAAAATGGGGAGCAAGTGGCAGGAGTAACTATGACTCTCTTAGGGTTGCCAAATAACTCGTCAAAAGGCGAATTACATCGGCAAACCCGAGGAGCTCCCGGAAGGAGTACTGTGAAAGTCTTAAGGTCAACAAATAATGGCGTATCGCTTCTGGTGAACTGGCCAGAGTAAGCTTGTAGATGCGACTGTGGTAAAATGGGGAGCAAGTGGCAGGAGTAACTATGACTCTCTTAGGGTTGCCAAATAACTCGTCAAAAGGCGAATTACATCGGCAAACCCGAGGAGCTCCCGGAAGGAGTACTGTGAAAGTCTTAAGGTCAACAAATAATGGCGTATCGCTCTGGTGAACTGGCCAGTATAAGCTTGTAGATGCGACTGTGGTAAAACGAGGAGCAAGTGGCAGGAGTAACTATGACTCTCTTAAGGTTGCCAAATGACTCGTCAAAAGGCGAATTACATCGGCAAACCCGAGGAGCTCCCGGCAGGAGTACTGTGAAAGTTTTAAGGACAACAAATAATGGCGTATCGCTTCTGGTGAACTAGCCAGAGTAAGCTTGTAGATGCTACTGTGGTAAAATGGGGAGCAAGTGGCAGGAGTAACTATGACTCTCTTAGGGTTGCCAAATAACTCGTCAAAAGGCGAATTACATCGGCATACCCGAGGAGCTCCCGGAAGGAGTACTGTGAAAGTCTTAAGATCAACAAATAATGGCGTATCGCTTCTGGTGAACTAGCCAGAGTAAGCTTGTAGATGCAACTGTGGTAAAACGAGGAGCAAGTGGCAGGAGTAACTATGACTCTCTTAAGGTAGCCAAATGCCTCGTCAACAGGCGAATTCCAACGGCAAACTCGAGGAGCTCCCAGCAGGAGTACTGTGAAAGCCTTAAGGTCAACAAATAATGGCGTATCGCTTCTGGTGAACTAGCCAGAGTAAGCTTGTAGATGTGACTGTGGTAAAATGGGGAGCAAGTGGCAGGAGTAACTATGACTCTCTTAGGGTTGCCAAATGACTCGTCAAAAGGCGAATTACATCGGCAAACCCGAGGAGCTCCCGGAAGGAGTACTGTGAAAGTCTTAAGGTCAACAAATAATGGCGTATCGCTCTGGTGAACTGGCCAGAGTAAGCTTGTAGATGCGACTGTGGTAAAACGAGGAGCAAGTGGCAGGAGTAACTATGACTCTCTTAAGGTAGCCAAATGCCTCGTCAACAGGCGAATTCCAACGGCAAACTCGAGGAGCTCCCGGCAGGAGTACTGTGAAAGTCTTAAGATCAACAAATAATGGCGTATCGCTTCTGGTGAACTGGCCAGAGTAAGCTTGTAGATGCGACTGTGGTAAAATGGGGAGCAAGTGGCAGGAGTAACTATGACTCTCTTAGGGTTGCCAAATAACTCGTCAAAAGGCGAATTACATCGGCAAACCCGAGGAGCTCCCGGAAGGAGTACTGTGAAAGTCTTAAGGTCAACAAATAATGGCGTATCGCTCAGGTGAACTGGCCAGAGTAAGCTTGTAGATGCGACTGTGGTAAAATGGGGAGCAAGTGGCAGGAGTAACTATGACTCTCTTAAGGTAGCCAAATGCCTCGTCAACAGTAGAATTCCAACGGCAAACCCGAGGAGCTCCCGGAAGGAGTACTGTGAAAGTCTTAAGATCAACAAATAATGGCGTATCGCTTCTGGTGAACTAGCCAGAGTAAGCTTGTAGATGCGACTGTGGTAAAACGAGGAGCAAGTGGCAGGAGTAACTATGACTCTCTTAAGGTAGCCAAATGCCTCGTCAACAGGCGAATTCCAACGGCAAACTCGAGGAGCTCCCGGAAGGAGTACTGTGAAAGTCTTAAGGTCAACAAATAATGGCGTATCGCTTCTGGTGAACTAGCCAGAATAAGCGTGTAGATGTGACTGTGGTAAAATGGGGAGCAAGTGGCAGGAGTAACTATGACTCTCTTAGGGTTGCCAAATAACTCGTCAAAAGGCGAATTACATCGGCAAACCCGAGGAGCTCCCGGAAGGAGTACTGTGAAAGTCTTAAGATCAACAAATAATGGCGTATCGCTTCTGGTGAACTAGCCAGAGTAAGCTTGTAGATGCGACTGTGGTAAAACGAGGAGCAAGTGGCAGGAGTAACTATGACTCTCTTAAGGTAGCCAAATGCCTCGTCAACAGGCGAATTCCAACGGCAAACTCGAGGAGCTCCCGGAAGGAGTACTGTGAAAGTCTTAAGGTCAACAAATAATGGCGTATCGCTCAGGTGAACTGGCCAGGGTAAGCTTGTAGATGCGACTGTGGTAAAATGGGGAGCAAGTGGCAGGAGTAACTATGACTCTCTTAAGGTAGCCAAATGCCTCGTCAACAGGAGAATTCCAACGGCAAACTCGAGGAGCTCCCGGCAGGAGTACTGTGAAAGTCTTAAGGACAACAAATAATGGCGTATCGCTTCTGGTGAACTAGCCAGAGTAAGCTTGTAGATGTGACTGTGGTAAAATGGGGAGCAAGTGGCAGGAGTAACTATGACTCTCTTAGGGTTGCCAAATGACTCGTCAAAAGGCGAATTACATCGGCAAACCCGAGGAGCTCCCGGCAGGAGTACTGTGAAAGTCTTAAGGACAACAAATAATGGCGTATCGCTTCTGGTGAACTAGCCAGAGTAAGCTTGTAGATGTGACTGTGGTAAAATGGGGAGCAAGTGGCAGGAGTAACTATGACTCTCTTAGGGTTGCCAAATGACTCGTCAAAAGGCGAATTACATCGGCAAACCCGAGGAGCTCCCGGACGGAGTACTGTGAAAGTCTTAAGGTCAACAAATAATGGCGTATCGCTCTGGTGAACTGGCCAGAGTAAGCTTGTAGATGCGACTGTGGTAAAACGAGGAGCAAGTGGCAGGAGTAACTATGACTCTCTTAAGGTAGCCAAATGCCTCGTCAACAGGCGAATTCCAACGGCAAACTCGAGGAGCTCCCGGCAGGAGTACTGTGAAAGTCTTAAGGTCAACAAATAATGGCGTATCGCTTCTGGTGAACTGGCCAGAGTAAGCTTGTAGATGCGACTGTGGTAAAATGGGGAGCAAGTGGCAGGAGTAACTATGACTCTCTTAGGGTTGCCAAATAACTCGTCAAAAGGCGAATTACATCGGCAAACCCGAGGAGCTCCCGGAAGGAGTACTGTGAAAGTCTTAAGGTCAACAAATAATGGCGTATCGCTCTGGTGAACTGGCCAGTATAAGCTTGTAGATGCGACTGTGGTAAAACGAGGAGCAAGTGGCAGGAGTAACTATGACTCTCTTAAGGTTGCCAAATGACTCGTCAAAAGGCGAATTACATCGGCAAACCCGAGGAGCTCCCGGCAGGAGTACTGTGAAAGTTTTAAGGACAACAAATAATGGCGTATCGCTTCTGGTGAACTAGCCAGAGTAAGCTTGTAGATGCTACTGTGGTAAAATGGGGAGCAAGTGGCAGGAGTAACTATGACTCTCTTAGGGTTGCCAAATAACTCGTCAAAAGGCGAATTACATCGGCATACCCGAGGAGCTCCCGGAAGGAGTACTGTGAAAGTCTTAAGATCAACAAATAATGGCGTATCGCTTCTGGTGAACTAGCCAGAGTAAGCTTGTAGATGCAACTGTGGTAAAACGAGGAGCAAGTGGCAGGAGTAACTATGACTCTCTTAAGGTAGCCAAATGCCTCGTCAACAGGCGAATTCCAACGGCAAACTCGAGGAGCTCCCAGCAGGAGTACTGTGAAAGCCTTAAGGTCAACAAATAATGGCGTATCGCTTCTGGTGAACTAGCCAGAGTAAGCTTGTAGATGTGACTGTGGTAAAATGGGGAGCAAGTGGCAGGAGTAACTATGACTCTCTTAGGGTTGCCAAATGACTCGTCAAAAGGCGAATTACATCGGCAAACCCGAGGAGCTCCCGGACGGAGTACTGTGAAAGTCTTAAGGTCAACAAATAATGGCGTATCGCTCTGGTGAACTGGCCAGAGTAAGCTTGTAGATGCGACTGTGGTAAAACGAGGAGCAAGTGGCAGGAGTAACTATGACTCTCTTAAGGTAGCCAAATGCCTCGTCAACAGGCGAATTCCAACGGCAAACTCGAGGAGCTCCCGGCAGGAGTACTGTGAAAGTCTTAAGGTCAACAAATAATGGCGTATCGCTTCTGGTGAACTGGCCAGAGTAAGCTTGTAGATGCGACTGTGGTAAAATGGGGAGCAAGTGGCAGGAGTAACTATGACTCTCTTAGGGTTGCCAAATATCTCGTCAAAAGGCGAATTACATCGGCAAACCCGAGGAGCTCCCGGAAGGAGTACTGTGAAAGTCTTAAGGTCAACAAATAATGGCGTATCGCTTCTGGTGAACTGGCCAGAGTAAGCTTGTAGATGCGACTGTGGTAAAATGGGGAGCAAGTGGCAGGAGTAACTATGACTCTCTTAGGGTTGCCAAATAACTCGTCAAAAGGCGAATTACATCGGCAAACCCGAGGAGCTCCCGGTAGGAGTACTGTGAAAGTCTTAAGGTCAACAAATAATGGCGTATCGCTCTGGTGAACTGGCCAGTATAAGCTTGTAGATGCGACTGTGGTAAAACGAGGAGCAAGTGGCAGGAGTAACTATGACTCTCTTAAGGTTGCCAAATGACTCGTCAAAAGGCGAATTACATCGGCAAACCCGAGGAGCTCCCGGCAGGAGTACTGTGAAAGTTTTAAGGACAACAAATAATGGCGTATCGCTTCTGGTGAACTAGCCAGAGTAAGCTTGTAGATGCTACTGTGGTAAAATGGGGAGCAAGTGGCAGGAGTAACTATGACTCTCTTAGGGTTGCCAAATAACTCGTCAAAAGGCGAATTACATCGGCATACCCGAGGAGCTCCCGGAAGGAGTACTGTGAAAGTCTTAAGATCAACAAATAATGGCGTATCGCTTCTGGTGAACTAGCCAGAGTAAGCTTGTAGATGCAACTGTGGTAAAACGAGGAGCAAGTGGCAGGAGTAACTATGACTCTCTTAAGGTAGCCAAATGCCTCGTCAACAGGCGAATTCCAACGGCAAACTCGAGGAGCTCCCAGCAGGAGTACTGTGAAAGCCTTAAGGTCAACAAATAATGGCGTATCGCTTCTGGTGAACTAGCCAGAGTAAGCTTGTAGATGTGACTGTGGTAAAATGGGGAGCAAGTGGCAGGAGTAACTATGACTCTCTTAGGGTTGCCAAATGACTCGTCAAAAGGCGAATTACATCGGCAAACCCGAGGAGCTCCCGGAAGGAGTACTGTGAAAGTCTTAAGGTCAACAAATAATGGCGTATCGCTCTGGTGAACTGGCCAGAGTAAGCTTGTAGATGCGACTGTGGTAAAACGAGGAGCAAGTGGCAGGAGTAACTATGACTCTCTTAAGGTAGCCAAATGCCTCGTCAACAGGCGAATTCCAACGGCAAACTCGAGGAGCTCCCGGCAGGAGTACTGTGAAAGTCTTAAGATCAACAAATAATGGCGTATCGCTTCTGGTGAACTGGCCAGAGTAAGCTTGTAGATGCGACTGTGGTAAAATGGGGAGCAAGTGGCAGGAGTAACTATGACTCTCTTAGGGTTGCCAAATAACTCGTCAAAAGGCGAATTACATCGGCAAACCCGAGGAGCTCCCGGAAGGAGTACTGTGAAAGTCTTAAGGTCAACAAATAATGGCGTATCGCTCAGGTGAACTGGCCAGAGTAAGCTTGTAGATGCGACTGTGGTAAAATGGGGAGCAAGTGGCAGGAGTAACTATGACTCTCTTAAGGTAGCCAAATGCCTCGTCAACAGGAGAATTCCAACGGCAAACTCGAGGAGCTCCCGGCAGGAGTACTGTGAAAGTCTTAAGGACAACAAATAATGGCGTATCGCTTCTGGTGAACTAGCCAGAGTAAGCTTGTGGATGTGACTGTGGTAAAATGGGGAGCAAGTGGCAGGAGTAACTATGACTCTCTTAGGGTTGCCAAATGACTCGTCAAAAGGCGAATTACATCGGCAAACCCGAGGAGCTCCCGGAAGGAGTACTGTGAAAGTCTTAAGGTCAACAAATAATGGCGTATCGCTCTGGTGAACTGGCCAGAGTAAGCTTGTAGATGCGACTGTGGTAAAACGAGGAGCAAGTGGCAGGAGTAACTATGACTCTCTTTAGGTAGCCAAATGCCTCGTCAACAGGCGAATTCCAACGGCAAACTCGAGGAGCTCCCGGCAGGAGTACTGTGAAAGTCTTAAGATCAACAAATAATGGCGTATCGCTTCTGGTGAACTGGCCAGAGTAAGCTTGTAGATGCGACTGTGGTAAAATGGGGAGCAAGTGGCAGGAGTAACTATGACTCTCTTAGGGTTGCCAAATAACTCGTCAAAAGGCGAATTACATCGGCAAACCCGAGGAGCTCCCGGAAGGAGTACTGTGAAAGTCTTAAGATCAACAAATAATGGCGTATCGCTTCTGGTGAACTAGCCAGAGTAAGCTTGTAGATGCGACTGTGGTAAAACAAGGAGCAAGTGGCAGGAGTAACTATGACTCTCTTAAGGTAGCCAAATGCCTCGTCAACAGGCGAATTCCAACGGCAAACTCGAGGAGCTCCCGGAAGGAGTACTGTGAAAGTCTTAAGGTCAACAAATAATGGCGTATCGCTCAGGTGAACTGGCCAGAGTAAGCTTGTAGATGCGACTGTGGTAAAATGGGGAGCAAGTGGCAGGAGTAACTATGACTCTCTTAAGGTAGCCAAATGCCTCGTCAACAGGAGAATTCCAACGGCAAACTCGAGGAGCTCCCGGCAGGAGTACTGTGAAAGTCTTAAGGACAACAAATAATGGCGTATCGCTTCTGGTGAACTAGCCAGAGTAAGCTTGTAGATGTGACTGTGGTAAAATGGGGAGCAAGTGGCAGGAGTAACTATGACTCTCTTAGGGTTGCCAAATGACTCGTCAAAAGGCGAATTACATCGGCAAACCCGAGGAGCTCCCGGCAGGAGTACTGTGAAAGTCTTAAGGACAACAAATAATGGCGTATCGCTTCTGGTGAACTAGGCAGAGTAAGCTTGTAGATGTGACTGTGGTAAAATGGGGAGCAAGTGGCAGGAGTAACTATGACTCTCTTAGGGTTGCCAAATGACTCGTCAAAAGGCGAATTACATCGGCAAACCCGAGGAGCTCCCGGACGGAGTACTGTGAAAGTCTTAAGGTCAACAAATAATGGCGTATCGCTCTGGTGAACTGGCCAGAGTAAGCTTGTAGATGCGACTGTGGTAAAACGAGGAGCAAGTGGCAGGAGTAACTATGACTCTCTTAAGGTAGCCAAATGCCTCGTCAACAGGCGAATTCCAACGGCAAACTCGAGGAGCTCCCGGCAGGAGTACTGTGAAAGTCTTAAGGTCAACAAATAATGGCGTATCGCTCTGGTGAACTGGCCAGAGTAAGCTTGTAGATGCGACTGTGGTAAAACGAGGAGCAAGTGGCAGGAGTAACTATGACTCTCTTTAGGTAGCCAAATGCCTCGTCAACAGGCGAATTCCAACGGCAAACTCGAGGAGCTCCCGGCAGGAGTACTGTGAAAGTCTTAAGATCAACAAATAATGGCGTATCGCTTCTGGTGAACTAGCCAGAGTAAGCTTGTAGATGCGACTGTGGTAAAATGGGGAGCAAGTGGCAGGAGTAACTATGACTCTCTTAGGGTTGCCAAATAACTCGTCAAAAGGCGAATTACATCGGCAAACCCGAGGAGCTCCCGGAAGGAGTACTGTGAAAGTCTTAAGATCAACAAATAATGGCGTATCGCTTCTGGTGAACTAGCCAGAGTAAGCTTGTAGATGCGACTGTGGTAAAACAAGGAGCAAGTGGCAGGAGTAACTATGACTCTCTTAAGGTAGCCAAATGCCTCGTCAACAGGCGAATTCCAACGGCAAACTCGAGGAGCTCCCGGAAGGAGTACTGTGAAAGTCTTAAGGTCAACAAATAATGGCGTATCGCTCAGGTGAACTGGCCAGAGTAAGCTTGTAGATGCGACTGTGGTAAAATGGGGAGCAAGTGGCAGGAGTAACTATGACTCTCTTAAGGTAGCCAAATGCCTCGTCAACAGGAGAATTCCAACGGCAAACTCGAGGAGCTCCCGGCAGGAGTACTGTGAAAGTCTTAAGGACAACAAATAATGGCGTATCGCTTCTGGTGAACTAGCCAGAGTAAGCTTGTAGATGTGACTGTGGTAAAATGGGGAGCAAGTGGCAGGAGTAACTATGACTCTCTTAGGGTTGCCAAATGACTCGTCAAAAGGCGAATTACATCGGCAAACCCGAGGAGCTCCCGGCAGGAGTACTGTGAAAGTCTTAAGGACAACAAATAATGGCGTATCGCTTCTGGTGAACTAGCCAGAGTAAGCTTGTAGATGTGACTGTGGTAAAATGGGGAGCAAGTGGCAGGAGTAACTATGACTCTCTTAGGGTTGCCAAATGACTCGTCAAAAGGCGAATTACATCGGCAAACCCGAGGAGCTCCCGGACGGAGTACTGTGAAAGTCTTAAGGTCAACAAATAATGGCGTATCGCTCTGGTGAACTGGCCAGAGTAAGCTTGTAGATGCGACTGTGGTAAAACGAGGAGCAAGTGGCAGGAGTAACTATGACTCTCTTAAGGTAGCCAAATGCCTCGTCAACAGGCGAATTCCAACGGCAAACTCGAGGAGCTCCCGGCAGGAGTACTGTGAAAGTCTTAAGGTCAACAAATAATGGCGTATCGCTTCTGGTGAACTGGCCAGAGTAAGCTTGTAGATGCGACTGTGGTAAAATGGGGAGCAAGTGGCAGGAGTAACTATGACTCTCTTAGGGTTGCCAAATAACTCGTCAAAAGGCGAATTACATCGGCAAACCCAAGGAGCTCCCGGAAGGAGTACTGTGAAAGTCTTAAGGTCAACAAATAATGGCGTATCGCTCTGGTGAACTGGCCAGTATAAGCTTGTAGATGCGACTGTGGTAAAACGAGGAGCAAGTGGCAGGAGTAACTATGACTCTCTTAAGGTTGCCAAATGACTCGTCAAAAGGCGAATTACATCGGCAAACCCGAGGAGCTCCCGGCAGGAGTACTGTGAAAGTCTTAAGGACAACAAATAATGGCGTATCGCTTCTGGTGAACTAGCCAGAGTAAGCTTGTAGATGTGACTGTGGTAAAATGGGGAGCAAGTGGCAGGAGTAACTATGACTCTCTTAGGGTTGCCAAATGACTCGTCAAAAGGCGAATTACATCGGCAAACCCGAGGAGCTCCCGGACGGAGTACTGTGAAAGTCTTAAGGTCAACAAATAATGGCGTATCGCTCCTGGTGAACTGGCCAGAGTAAGCTTGTAGATGCGACTGTGGTAAAACGAGGAGCAAGTGGCAGGAGTAACTATGACTCTCTTAAGGTAGCCAAATGCCTCGTCAACAGGCGAATTCCAACGGCAAACTCGAGGAGCTCCCGGAAGGAGTACTGTGAAAGTCTTAAGGTCAACAAATAATGGCGTATCGCTCAGGTGAACTGGCCAGAGTAAGCTTGTAGATGCGACTGTGGTAAAATGGGGAGCAAGTGGCAGGAGTAACTATGACTCTCTTAAGGTAGCCAAATGCCTCGTCAACAGGAGAATTCCAACGGCAAACTCGAGGAGCTCCCGGCAGGAGTACTGTGAAAGTCTTAAGGACAACAAATAATGGCGTTTCGCTTCTGGTGAACTAGCCAGAGTAAGCTTGTAGATGTGACTGTGGTAAAATGGGGAGCAAGTGGCAGGAGTAACTATGACTCTCTTAGGGTTGCCAAATGACTCGTCAAAAGGCGAATTACATCGGCAAACCCGAGGAGCTCCCGGAAGGAGTACTGTGAAAGTCTTAAGGTCAACAAATAATGGCGTATCGCTCTGGTGAACTGGCCAGTATAAGCTTGTAGATGCGACTGTGGTAAAACGAGGAGCAAGTGGCAGGAGTAACTATGACTCTCTTAAGGTTGCCAAATGACTCGTCAAAAGGCGAATTACATCGGCAAACCCGAGGAGCTCCCGGCAGGAGTACTGTGAAAGTTTTAAGGACAACAAATAATGGCGTATCGCTTCTGGTGAACTAGCCAGAGTAAGCTTGTAGATGCTACTGTGGTAAAATGGGGAGCAAGTGGCAGGAGTAACTATGACTCTCTTAGGGTTGCCAAATAACTCGTCAAAAGGCGAATTACATCGGCATACCCGAGGAGCTCCCGGAAGGAGTACTGTGAAAGTCTTAAGATCAACAAATAATGGCGTATCGCTTCTGGTGAACTAGCCAGAGTAAGCTTGTAGATGCAACTGTGGTAAAACGAGGAGCAGG
Organism: Schistocerca nitens; assembly: GCF_023898315.1. NCBI lineage: Eukaryota > Metazoa > Arthropoda > Insecta > Orthoptera > Acrididae > Schistocerca > Schistocerca nitens. The sequence goes on along the minus strand of NC_064619.1, from coordinate 667,002,228 downwards.
TGGCAGGAGTAACTATGACTCTCTTAAGGTAGCCAAATGCCTCGTCAACAGGCGAATTCCAACGGCAAACTCGAGGAGCTCCCAGCAGGAGTACTGTGAAAGCCTTAAGGTCAACAAATAATGGCGTATCGCTTCTGGTGAACTAGCCAGAGTAAGCTTGTAGATGTGACTGTGGTAAAATGGGGAGCAAGTGGCAGGAGTAACTATGACTCTCTTAGGGTTGCCAAATGACTCGTCAAAAGGCGAATTACATCGGCAAACCCGAGGAGCTCCCGGACGGAGTACTGTGAAAGTCTTAAGGTCAACAAATAATGGCGTATCGCTCTGGTGAACTGGCCAGAGTAAGCTTGTAGATGCGACTGTGGTAAAACGAGGAGCAAGTGGCAGGAGTAACTATGACTCTCTTAAGGTAGCCAAATGCCTCGTCAACAGGCGAATTCCAACGGCAAACTCGAGGAGCTCCCGGCAGGAGTACTGTGAAAGTCTTAAGGTCAACAAATAATGGCGTATCGCTTCTGGTGAACTGGCCAGAGTAAGCTTGTAGATGCGACTGTGGTAAAATGGGGAGCAAGTGGCAGGAGTAACTATGACTCTCTTAGGGTTGCCAAATAACTCGTCAAAAGGCGAATTACATCGGCAAACCCGAGGAGCTCCCGGAAGGAGTACTGTGAAAGTCTTAAGGTCAACAAATAATGGCGTATCGCTTCTGGTGAACTGGCCAGAGTAAGCTTGTAGATGCGACTGTGGTAAAATGGGGAGCAAGTGGCAGGAGTAACTATGACTCTCTTAGGGTTGCCAAATAACTCGTCAAAAGGCGAATTACATCGGCAAACCCGAGGAGCTCCCGGAAGGAGTACTGTGAAAGTCTTAAGGTCAACAAATAATGGCGTATCGCTCTGGTGAACTGGCCAGTATAAGCTTGTAGATGCGACTGTGGTAAAACGAGGAGCAAGTGGCAGGAGTAACTATGACTCTCTTAAGGTTGCCAAATGACTCGTCAAAAGGCGAATTACATCGGCAAACCCGAGGAGCTCCCGGCAGGAGTACTGTGAAAGTTTTAAGGACAACAAATAATGGCGTATCGCTTCTGGTGAACTAGCCAGAGTAAGCTTGTAGATGCTACTGTGGTAAAATGGGGAGCAAGTGGCAGGAGTAACTATGACTCTCTTAGGGTTGCCAAATAACTCGTCAAAAGGCGAATTACATCGGCATACCCGAGGAGCTCCCGGAAGGAGTACTGTGAGAGTCTTAAGATCAACAAATAATGGCGTATCGCTTCTGGTGAACTAGCCAGAGTAAGCTTGTAGATGCAACTGTGGTAAAACGAGGAGCAAGTGGCAGGAGTAACTATGACTCTCTTAAGGTAGCCAAATGCCTCGTCAACAGGCGAATTCCAACGGCAAACTCGAGGAGCTCCCAGCAGGAGTACTGTGAAAGCCTTAAGGTCAACAAATAATGGCGTATCGCTTCTGGTGAACTAGCCAGAGTAAGCTTGTAGATGTGACTGTGGTAAAATGGGGAGCAAGTGGCAGGAGTAACTATGACTCTCTTAGGGTTGCCAAATGACTCGTCAAAAGGCGAATTACATCGGCAAACCCGAGGAGCTCCCGGAAGGAGTACTGTGAAAGTCTTAAGGTCAACAAATAATGGCGTATCGCTCTGGTGAACTGGCCAGAGTAAGCTTGTAGATGCGACTGTGGTAAAACGAGGAGCAAGTGGCAGGAGTAACTATGACTCTCTTAAGGTAGCCAAATGCCTCGTCAACAGGCGAATTCCAACGGCAAACTCGAGGAGCTCCCGGCAGGAGTACTGTGAAAGTCTTAAGATCAACAAATAATGGCGTATCGCTTCTGGTGAACTGGCCAGAGTAAGCTTGTAGATGCGACTGTGGTAAAATGGGGAGCAAGTGGCAGGAGTAACTATGACTCTCTTAGGGTTGCCAAATAACTCGTCAAAAGGCGAATTACATCGGCAAACCCGAGGAGCTCCCGGAAGGAGTACTGTGAAAGTCTTAAGATCAACAAATAATGGCGTATCGCTTCTGGTGAACTAGCCAGAGTAAGCTTGTAGATGCGACTGTGGTAAAACAAGGAGCAAGTGGCAGGAGTAACTATGACTCTCTTAAGGTAGCCAAATGACTCGTCAACAGGCGAATTCCAACGGCAAACTCGAGGAGCTCCCGGCAGGAGTACTGTGAAAGTCTTAAGGACAACAAATAATGGCGTATCGCTTCTGGTGAACTAGCCAGAGTAAGCTTGTAGATGTGACTGTGGTAAAATGGGGAGCAAGTGGCAGGAGTAACTATGACTCTCTTAGGGTTGCCAAATGACTCGTCAAAAGGCGAATTACATCGGCAAACCCGAGGAGCTCCCGGACGGAGTACTGTGAAAGTCTTAAGGTCAACAAATAATGGCGTATCGCTCTGGTGAACTGGCCAGAGTAAGCTTGTAGATGCGACTGTGGTAAAACGAGGAGCAAGTGGCAGGAGTAACTATGACTCTCTTAAGGTAGCCAAATGCCTCGTCAACAGGCGAATTCCAACGGCAAACTCGAGGAGCTCCCGGCAGGAGTACTGTGAAAGTCTTAAGGTCAACAAATAATGGCGTATCGCTTCTGGTGAACTGGCCAGAGTAAGCTTGTAGATGCGACTGTGGTAAAATGGGGAGCAAGTGGCAGGAGTAACTATGACTCTCATAGGGTTGCCAAATAACTCGTCAAAAGGCGAATTACATCGGCAAACCCAAGGAGCTCCCGGAAGGAGTACTGTGAAAGTCTTAAGGTCAACAAATAATGGCGTATCGCTCTGGTGAACTGGCCATTATAAGCTTGTAGATGCGACTGTGGTAAAACGAGGAGCAAGTGGCAGGAGTAACTATGACTCTCTTAAGGTTGCCAAATGACTCGTCAAAAGGCGAATTACATCGGCAAACCCGAGGAGCTCCCGGCAGGAGTACTGTGAAAGTCTTAAGGACAACAAATAATGGCGTATCGCTTCTGGTGAACTAGCCAGAGTAAGCTTGTAGATGTGACTGTGGTAAAATGGGGAGCAAGTGGCAGGAGTAACTATGACTCTCTTAGGGTTGCCAAATGACTCGTCAAAAGGCGAATTACATCGGCAAACCCGAGGAGCTCCCGGACGGAGTACTGTGAAAGTCTTAAGGTCAACAAATAATGGCGTATCGCTCCTGGTGAACTGGCCAGAGTAAGCTTGTAGATGCGACTGTGGTAAAACGAGGAGCAAGTGGCAGGAGTAACTATGACTCTCTTAAGGTAGCCAAATGCCTCGTCAACAGGCGAATTCCAACGGCAAACTCGAGGAGCTCCCGGAAGGAGTACTGTGAAAGTCTTAAGGTCAACAAATAATGGCGTATCGCTCAGGTGAACTGGCCAGAGTAAGCTTGTAGATGCGACTGTGGTAAAATGGGGAGCAAGTGGCAGGAGTAACTATGACTCTCTTAAGGTAGCCAAATGCCTCGTCAACAGGAGAATTCCAACGGCAAACTCGAGGAGCTCCCGGCAGGAGTACTGTGAAAGTCTTAAGGACAACAAATAATGGCGTATCGCTTCTGGTGAACTAGCCAGAGTAAGCTTGTAGATGTGACTGTGGTAAAATGGGGAGCAAGTGGCAGGAGTAACTATGACTCTCTTAGGGTTGCCAAATGACTCGTCAAAAGGCGAATTACATCGGCAAACCCGAGGAGCTCCCGGACGGAGTACTGTGAAAGTCTTAAGGTCAACAAATAATGGCGTATCGCTCTGGTGAACTGGCCAGAGTAAGCTTGTAGATGCGACTGTGGTAAAACGAGGAGCAAGTGGCAGGAGTAACTATGACTCTCTTAAGGAAGCCAAATGCCTCGTCAACAGGCGAATTCCAACGGCAAACTCGAGGAGCTCCCGGCAGGAGTACTGTGAAAGTCTTAAGGTCAACAAATAATGGCGTATCGCTTCTGGTGAACTGGCCAGAGTAAGCTTGTAGATGCGACTGTGGTAAAATGGGGAGCAAGTGGCAGGAGTAACTATGACTCTCTTAGGGTTGCCAAATAACTCGTCAAAAGGCGAATTACATCGGCAAACCCGAGGAGCTCCCGGAAGGAGTACTGTGAAAGTCTTAAGGTCAACAAATAATGGCGTATCGCTCTGGTGAACTGGCCAGTATAAGCTTGTAGATGCGACTGTGGTAAAACGAGGAGCAAGTGGCAGGAGTAACTATGACTCTCTTAAGGTTGCCAAATGACTCGTCAAAAGGCGAATTACATCGGCAAACCCGAGGAGCTCCCGGCAGGAGTACTGTGAAAGTTTTAAGGACAACAAATAATGGCGTATCGCTTCTGGTGAACTAGCCAGAGTAAGCTTGTAGATGCTACTGTGGTAAAATGGGGAGCAAGTGGCAGGAGTAACTATGACTCTCTTAGGGTTGCCAAATAACTCGTCAAAAGGCGAATTACATCGGCATACCCGAGGAGCTCCCGGAAGGAGTACTGTGAAAGTCTTAAGATCAACAAATAATGGCGTATCGCTTCTGGTGAACTAGCCAGAGTAAGCTTGTAGATGCAACTGTGGTAAAACGAGGAGCAAGTGGCAGGAGTAACTATGACTCTCTTAAGGTAGCCAAATGCCTCGTCAACAGGCGAATTCCAACGGCAAACTCGAGGAGCTCCCAGCAGGAGTACTGTGAAAGCCTTAAGGTCAACAAATAATGGCGTATCGCTTCTGGTGAACTAGCCAGAGTAAGCTTGTAGATGTGACTGTGGTAAAATGGGGAGCAAGTGGCAGGAGTAACTATGACTCTCTTAGGGTTGCCAAATGACTCGTCAAAAGGCGAATTACATCGGCAAACCCGAGGAGCTCCCGGACGGAGTACTGTGAAAGTCTTAAGGTCAACAAATAATGGCGTATCGCTCTGGTGAACTGGCCAGAGTAAGCTTGTAGATGCGACTGTGGTAAAACGAGGAGCAAGTGGCAGGAGTAACTATGACTCTCTTAAGGTAGCCAAATGCCTCGTCAACAGGCGAATTCCAACGGCAAACTCGAGGAGCTCCCGGCAGGAGTACTGTGAAAGTCTTAAGGTCAACAAATAATGGCGTATCGCTTCTGGTGAACTGGCCAGAGTAAGCTTGTAGATGCGACTGTGGTAAAATGGGGAGCAAGTGGCAGGAGTAACTATGACTCTCTTAGGGTTGCCAAATAACTCGTCAAAAGGCGAATTACATCGGCAAACCCGAGGAGCTCCCGGAAGGAGTACTGTGAAAGTCTTAAGGTCAACAAATAATGGCGTATCGCTTCTGGTGAACTGGCCAGAGTAAGCTTGTAGATGCGGCTGTGGTAAAATGGGGAGCAAGTGGCAGGAGTAACTATGACTCTCTTAGGGTTGCCAAATAACTCGTCAAAAGGCGAATTACATCGGCAAACCCGAGGAGCTCCCGGAAGGAGTACTGTGAAAGTCTTAAGGTCAACAAATAATGGCGTATCGCTCTGGTGAACTGGCCAGTATAAGCTTGTAGATGCGACTGTGGTAAAACGAGGAGCAAGTGGCAGGAGTAACTATGACTCTCTTAAGGTTGCCAAATGACTCGTCAAAAGGCGAATTACATCGGCAAACCCGAGGAGCTCCCGGCAGGAGTACTGTGAAAGTTTTAAGGACAACAAATAATGGCGTATCGCTTCTGGTGAACTAGCCAGAGTAAGCTTGTAGATGCTACTGTGGTAAAATGGGGAGCAAGTGGCAGGAGTAACTATGACTCTCTTAGGGTTGCCAAATAACTCGTCAAAAGGCGAATTACATCGGCATACCCGAGGAGCTCCCGGAAGGAGTACTGTGAAAGTCTTAAGATCAACAAATAATGGCGTATCGCTTCTGGTGAACTAGCCAGAGTAAGCTTGTAGATGCAACTGTGGTAAAACGAGGAGCAAGTGGCAGGAGTAACTATGACTCTCTTAAGGTAGCCAAATGCCTCGTCAACAGGCGAATTCCAACGGCAAACTCGAGGAGCTCCCAGCAGGAGTACTGTGAAAGCCTTAAGGTCAACAAATAATGGCGTATCGCTTCTGGTGAACTAGCCAGAGTAAGCTTGTAGATGTGACTGTGGTAAAATGGGGAGCAAGTGGCAGGAGTAACTATGACTCTCTTAGGGTTGCCAAATGACTCGTCAAAAGGCGAATTACATCGGCAAACCCGAGGAGCTCCCGGAAGGAGTACTGTGAAAGTCTTAAGGTCAACAAATAATGGCGTATCGCTCTGGTGAACTGGCCAGAGTAAGCTTGTAGATGCGACTGTGGTAAAACGAGGAGCAAGTGGCAGGAGTAACTATGACTCTCTTTAGGTAGCCAAATGCCTCGTCAACAGGCGAATTCCAACGGCAAACTCGAGGAGCTCCCGGCAGGAGTACTGTGAAAGTCTTAAGATCAACAAATAATGGCGTATCGCTTCTGGTGAACTGGCCAGAGTAAGCTTGTAGATGCGACTGTGGTAAAATGGGGAGCAAGTGGCAGGAGTAACTATGACTCTCTTAGGGTTGCCAAATAACTCGTCAAAAGGCGAATTACATCGGCAAACCCGAGGAGCTCCCGGAAGGAGTACTGTGAAAGTCTTAAGATCAACAAATAATGGCGTATCGCTTCTGGTGAACTAGCCAGAGTAAGCTTGTAGATGCGACTGTGGTAAAACAAGGAGCAAGTGGCAGGAGTAACTATGACTCTCTTAAGGTAGCCAAATGACTCGTCAACAGGCGAATTCCAACGGCAAACTCGAGGAGCTCCCGGCAGGAGTACTGTGAAAGTCTTAAGGACAACAAATAATGGCGTATCGCTTCTGGTGAACTAGCCAGAGTAAGCTTGTAGATGTGACTGTGGTAAAATGGGGAGCAAGTGGCAGGAGTAACTATGACTCTCTTAGGGTTGCCAAATGACTCGTCAAAAGGCGAATTACATCGGCAAACCCGAGGAGCTCCCGGAAGGAGTACTGTGAAAGTCTTAAGGTCAACAAATAATGGCGTATCGCTCTGGTGAACTGGCCAGAGTAAGCTTGTAGATGCGACTGTGGTAAAACGAGGAGCAAGTGGCAGGAGTAACTATGACTCTCTTTAGGTAGCCAAATGCCTCGTCAACAGGCGAATTCCAACGGCAAACTCGAGGAGCTCCCGGCAGGAGTACTGTGAAAGTCTTAAGATCAACAAATAATGGCGTATCGCTTCTGGTGAACTGGCCAGAGTAAGCTTGTAGATGCGACTGTGGTAAAATGGGGAGCAAGTGGCAGGAGTAACTATGACTCTCTTAGGGTTGCCAAATAACTCGTCAAAAGGCGAATTACATCGGCAAACCCGAGGAGCTCCCGGAAGGAGTACTGTGAAAGTCTTAAGGTCAACAAATAATGGCGTATCGCTCAGGTGAACTGGCCAGAGTAAGCTTGTAGATGCGACTGTGGTAAAATGGGGAGCAAGTGGCAGGAGTAACTATGACTCTCTTAAGGTAGCCAAATGCCTCGTCAACAGGAGAATTCCAACGGCAAACTCGAGGAGCTCCCGGCAGGAGTACTGTGAAAGTCTTAAGGACAACAAATAATGGCGTATCGCTTCTGGTGAACTAGCCAGAGTAAGCTTGTAGATGTGACTGTGGTAAAATGGGGAGCAAGTGGCAGGAGTAACTATGACTCTCTTAGGGTTGCCAAATGACTCGTCAAAAGGTGAATTACATCGGCAAACCCGAGGAGCTCCCGGAAGGAGTACTGTGAAAGTCTTAAGGTCAACAAATAATGGCGTATCGCTCTGGTGAACTGGCCAGAGTAAGCTTGTAGATGCGACTGTGGTAAAACGAGGAGCAAGTGGCAGGAGTAACTATGTCTCTCTTTAGGTAGCCAAATGCCTCGTCAACAGGCGAATTCCAACGGCAAACTCGAGGAGCTCCCGGCAGGAGTACTGTGAAAGTCTTAAGATCAACAAATAATGGCGTATCGCTTCTGGTGAACTGGCCAGAGTAAGCTTGTAGATGCGACTGTGGTAAAATGGGGAGCAAGTGGCAGGAGTAACTATGACTCTCTTAGGGTTGCCAAATAACTCGTCAAAAGGCGAATTACATCGGCAAACCCGAGGAGCTCCCGGAAGGAGTACTGTGAAAGTCTTAAGATCAACAAATAATGGCGTATCGCTTCTGGTGAACTAGCCAGAGTAAGCTTGTAGATGCGACTGTGGTAAAACAAGGAGCAAGTGGCAGGAGTAACTATGACTCTCTTAAGGTAGCCAAATGACTCGTCAACAGGCGAATTCCAACGGCAAACTCGAGGAGCTCCCGGCAGGAGTACTGTGAAAGTCTTAAGGACAACAAATAATGGCGTATCGCTTCTGGTGAACTAGCCAGAGTAAGCTTGTAGATGTGACTGTGGTAAAATGGGGAGCAAGTGGCAGGAGTAACTATGACTCTCTTAGGGTTGCCAAATGACTCGTCAAAAGGCGAATTACATCGGCAAACCCGAGGAGCTCCCGGAAGGAGTACTGTGAAAGTCTTAAGGTCAACAAATAATGGCGTATCGCTCTGGTGAACTGGCCAGAGTAAGCTTGTAGATGCGACTGTGGTAAAACGAGGAGCAAGTGGCAGGAGTAACTATGACTCTCTTTAGGTAGCCAAATGCCTCGTCAACAGGCGAATTCCAACGGCAAACTCGAGGAGCTCCCGGCAGGAGTACTGTGAAAGTCTTAAGATCAACAAATAATGGCGTATCGCTTCTGGTGAACTGGCCAGAGTAAGCTTGTAGATGCGACTGTGGTAAAATGGGGAGCAAGTGGCAGGAGTAACTATGACTCTCTTAGGGTTGCCAAATAACTCGTCAAAAGGCGAATTACATCGGCAAACCCGAGGAGCTCCCGGAAGGAGTACTGTGAAAGTCTTAAGGTCAACAAATAATGGCGTATCGCTCAGGTGAACTGGCCAGAGTAAGCTTGTAGATGCGACTGTGGTAAAATGGGGAGCAAGTGGCAGGAGTAACTATGACTCTCTTAAGGTAGCCAAATGCCTCGTCAACAGGAGAATTCCAACGGCAAACTCGTGGAGCTCCCGGCAGGAGTACTGTGAAAGTCTTAAGGACAACAAATAATGGCGTATCGCTTCTGGTGAACTAGCCAGAGTAAGCTTGTAGATGTGACTGTGGTAAAATGGGGAGCAAGTGGCAGGAGTAACTATGACTCTCTTAGGGTTGCCAAATGACTCGTCAAAAGGCGAATTACATCGGCAAACCCGAGGAGCTCCCGGCAGGAGTACTGTGAAAGTCTTAAGGACAACAAATAATGGCGTATCGCTTCTGGTGAACTAGCCAGAGTAAGCTTGTAGATGTGACTGTGGTAAAATGGGGAGCAAGTGGCAGGAGTAACTATGACTCTCTTAGGGTTGCCAAATGACTCGTCAAAAGGCGAATTACATCGGCAAACCCGAGGAGCTCCCGGACGGAGTACTGTGAAAGTCTTAAGGTCAACAAATAATGGCGTATCGCTCTGGTGAACTGGCCAGAGTAAGCTTGTAGATGCGACTGTGGTAAAACGAGGAGCAAGTGGCAGGAGTAACTATGACTCTCTTAAGGTAGCCAAATGCCTCGTCAACAGGCGAATTCCAACGGCAAACTCGAGGAGCTCCCGGCAGGAGTACTGTGAAAGTCTTAAGGTCAACAAATAATGGCGTATCGCTCTGGTGAACTGGCCAGAGTAAGCTTGTAGATGCGACTGTGGTAAAACGAGGAGCAAGTGGCAGGAGTAACTATGACTCTCTTTAGGTAGCCAAATGCCTCGTCAACAGGCGAATTCCAACGGCAAACTCGAGGAGCTCCCGGCAGGAGTACTGTGAAAGTCTTAAGATCAACAAATAATGGCGTATCGCTTCTGGTGAACTAGCCAGAGTAAGCTTGTAGATGCGACTGTGGTAAAATGGGGAGCAAGTGGCAGGAGTAACTATGACTCTCTTAGGGTTGCCAAATAACTCGTCAAAAGGCGAATTACATCGGCAAACCCGAGGAGCTCTCGGAAGGAGTACTGTGAAAGTCTTAAGATCAACAAATAATGGCGTATCGCTTCTGGTGAACTAGCCAGAGTAAGCTTGTAGATGCGACTGTGGTAAAACAAGGAGCAAGTGGCAGGAGTAACTATGACTCTCTTAAGGTAGCCAAATGCCTCGTCAACAGGCGAATTCCAACGGCAAACTCGAGGAGCTCCCGGAAGGAGTACTGTGAAAGTCTTAAGGTCAACAAATAATGGCGTATCGCTCAGGTGAACTGGCCAGAGTAAGCTTGTAGATGCGACTGTGGTAAAATGGGGAGCAAGTGGCAGGAGTAACTATGACTCTCTTAAGGTAGCCAAATGCCTCGTCAACAGGAGAATTCCAACGGCAAACTCGAGGAGCTCCCGGCAGGAGTACTGTGAAAGTCTTAAGGACAACAAATAATGGCGTATCGCTTCTGGTGAACTAGCCAGAGTAAGCTTGTAGATGTGACTGTGGTAAAATGGGGAGCAAGTGGCAGGAGTAACTATGACTCTCTTAGGGTTGCCAAATGACTCGTCAAAAGGCGAATTACATCGGCAAACCCGAGGAGCTCCCGGCAGGAGTACTGTGAAAGTCTTAAGGACAACAAATAATGGCGTATCGCTTCTGGTGAACTAGCCAGAGTAAGCTTGTAGATGTGACTGTGGTAAAATGGGGAGCAAGTGGCAGGAGTAACTATGACTCTCTTAGGGTTGCCAAATGACTCGTCAAAAGGCGAATTACATCGGCAAACCCGAGGAGCTCCCGGACGGAGTACTGTGAAAGTCTTAAGGTCAACAAATAATGGCGTATCGCTCTGGTGAACTGGCCAGAGTAAGCTTGTAGATGCGACTGTGGTAAAACGAGGAGCAAGTGGCAGGAGTAACTATGACTCTCTTAAGGTAGCCAAATGCCTCGTCAACAGGAGAATTCCAACGGCAAACTCGTGGAGCTCCCGGCAGGAGTACTGTGAAAGTCTTAAGGACAACAAATAATGGCGTATCGCTTCTGGTGAACTAGCCAGAGTAAGCTTGTAGATGTGACTGTGGTAAAATGGGGAGCAAGTGGCAGGAGTAACTATGACTCTCTTAGGGTTGCCAAATGACTCGTCAAAAGGCGAATTACATCGGCAAACCCGAGGAGCTCCCGGCAGGAGTACTGTGAAAGTCTTAAGGACAACAAATAATGGCGTATCGCTTCTGGTGAACTAGCCAGAGTAAGCTTGTAGATGTGACTGTGGTAAAATGGGGAGCAAGTGGCAGGAGTAACTATGACTCTCTTAGGGTTGCCAAATGACTCGTCAAAAGGCGAATTACATCGGCAAACCCGAGGAGCTCCCGGACGGAGTACTGTGAAAGTCTTAAGGTCAACAAATAATGGCGTATCGCTCTGGTGAACTGGCCAGAGTAAGCTTGTAGATGCGACTGTGGTAAAACGAGGAGCAAGTGGCAGGAGTAACTATGACTCTCTTAAGGTAGCCAAATGCCTCGTCAACAGGCGAATTCCAACGGCAAACTCGAGGAGCTCCCGGCAGGAGTACTGTGAAAGTCTTAAGGTCAACAAATAATGGCGTATCGCTCTGGTGAACTGGCCAGAGTAAGCTTGTAGATGCGACTGTGGTAAAACGAGGAGCAAGTGGCAGGAGTAACTATGACTCTCTTTAGGTAGCCAAATGCCTCGTCAACAGGCGAATTCCAACGGCAAACTCGAGGAGCTCCCGGCAGGAGTACTGTGAAAGTCTTAAGATCAACAAATAATGGCGTATCGCTTCTGGTGAACTAGCCAGAGTAAGCTTGTAGATGCGACTGTGGTAAAATGGGGAGCAAGTGGCAGGAGTAACTATGACTCTCTTAGGGTTGCCAAATAACTCGTCAAAAGGCGAATTACATCGGCAAACCCGAGGAGCTCCCGGAAGGAGTACTGTGAAAGTCTTAAGATCAACAAATAATGGCGTATCGCTTCTGGTGAACTAGCCAGAGTAAGCTTGTAGATGCGACTGTGGTAAAACAAGGAGCAAGTGGCAGGAGTAACTATGACTCTCTTAAGGTAGCCAAATGCCTCGTCAACAGGCGAATTCCAACGGCAAACTCGAGGAGCTCCCGGAAGGAGTACTGTGAAAGTCTTAAGGTCAACAAATAATGGCGTATCGCTCAGGTGAACTGGCCAGAGTAAGCTTGTAGATGCGACTGTGGTAAAATGGGGAGCAAGTGGCAGGAGTAACTATGACTCTCTTAAGGTAGCCAAATGCCTCGTCAACAGGAGAATTCCAACGGCAAACTCGAGGAGCTCCCGGCAGGAGTACTGTGAAAGTCTTAAGGACAACAAATAATGGCGTATCGCTTCTGGTGAACTAGCCAGAGTAAGCTTGTAGATGTGACTGTGGTAAAATGGGGAGCAAGTGGCAGGAGTAACTATGACTCTCTTAGGGTTGCCAAATGACTCGTCAAAAGGCGAATTACATCGGCAAACCCGAGGAGCTCCCGGCAGGAGTACTGTGAAAGTCTTAAGGACAACAAATAATGGCGTATCGCTTCTGGTGAACTAGCCAGAGTAAGCTTGTAGATGTGACTGTGGTAAAATGGGGAGCAAGTGGCAGGAGTAACTATGACTCTCTTAGGGTTGCCAAATGACTCGTCAAAAGGCGAATTACATCGGCAAACCCGAGGAGCTCCCGGACGGAGTACTGTGAAAGTCTTAAGGTCAACAAATAATGGCGTATCGCTCTGGTGAACTGGCCAGAGTAAGCTTGTAGATGCGACTGTGGTAAAACGAGGAGCAAGTGGCAGGAGTAACTATGACTCTCTTAAGGTAGCCAAATGCCTCGTCAACAGGCGAATTCCAACGGCAAACTCGAGGAGCTCCCGGCAGGAGTACTGTGAAAGTCTTAAGGTCAACAAATAATGGCGTATCGCTTCTGGTGAACTGGCCAGAGTAAGCTTGTAGATGCGACTGTGGTAAAATGGGGAGCAAGTGGCAGGAGTAACTATGACTCTCTTAGGGTTGCCAAATAACTCGTCAAAAGGCGAATTACATCGGCAAACCCGAGGAGCTCCCGGAAGGAGTACTGTGAAAGTCTTAAGGTCAACAAATAATGGCGTATCGCTCCTGGTGAACTGGCCAGAGTAAGCTTGTAGATGCGACTGTGGTAAAACGAGGAGCAAGTGGCAGGAGTAACTATGACTCTCTTAAGGTAGCCAAATGCCTCGTCAACAGGCGAATTCCAACGGCAAACTCCAGGAGCTCCCGGAAGGAGTACTGTGAAAGTCTTAAGGTCAACAAATAATGGCGTATCGCTCAGGTGAACTGGCCAGAGTAAGCTTGTAGATGCGACTGTGGTAAAATGGGGAGCAAGTGGCAGGAGTAACTATGACTCTCTTAAGGTAGCCAAATGCCTCGTCAACAGGAGAATTCCAACGGCAAACTCGAGGAGCTCCCGGCAGGAGTACTGTGAAAGTCTTAAGGACAACAAATAATGGCGTATCGCTTCTGGTGAACTAGCCAGAGTAAGCTTGTAGATGTGACTGTGGTAAAATGGGGAGCAAGTGGCAGGAGTAACTATGACTCTGTTAGGGTTGCCAAATGACTCGTCAAAAGGCGAATTACATCGGCAAACCCGAGGAGCTCCCGGACGGAGTACTGTGAAAGTCTTAAGGTCAACAAATAATGGCGTATCGCTCTGGTGAACTGGCCAGAGTAAGCTTGTAGATGCGACTGTGGTAAAACGAGGAGCAAGTGGCAGGAGTAACTATGACTCTCTTAAGGTAGCCAAATGCCTCGTCAACAGGCGAATTCCAACGGCAAACTCGAGGAGCTCCCGGCAGGAGTACTGTGAAAGTCTTAAGGTCAACAAATAATGGCGTATCGCTTCTGGTGAACTGGCCAGAGTAAGCTTGTAGATGCTACTGTGGTAAAATGGGGAGCAAGTGGCAGGAGTAACTATGACTCTCTTAGGGTTGCCAAATAACTCGTCAAAAGGCGAATTACATCGGCAAACCCGAGGAGCTCCCTGAAGGAGTACTGTGAAAGTCTTAAGGTCAACAAATAATGGCGTATCGCTCTGGTGAACTGGCCAGTATAAGCTTGTAGATGCGACTGTGGTAAAACGAGGAGCAAGTGGCAGGAGTAACTATGACTCTCTTAAGGTAGCCAAATGCCTCGTCAACAGGCGAATTCCAACGGCAAACTCGAGGAGCTCCCGGCAGGAGTACTGTGAAAGTCTTAAGGTCAACAAATAATGGCGTATCGCTTCTGGTGAACTGGCCAGAGTAAGCTTGTAGATGCTACTGTGGTAAAATGGGGAGCAAGTGGCAGGAGTAACTATGACTCTCTTAGGGTTGCCAAATAACTCGTCAAAAGGCGAATTACATCGGCATACCCGAGGAGCTCCCGGAAGGAGTACTGTGAAAGTCTTAAGATCAACAAATAATGGCGTATCGCTTCTGGTGAACTAGCCAGAGTAAGCTTGTAGATGCAACTGTGGTAAAACGAGGAGCAAGTGGCAGGAGTAACTATGACTCTCTTAAGGTAGCCAAATGCCTCGTCAACAGGCGAATTCCAACGGCAAACTCGAGGAGCTCCCAGCAGGAGTACTGTGAAAGCCTTAAGGTCAACAAATAATGGCGTATCGCTTCTGGTGAACTAGCCAGAGTAAGCTTGTAGATGTGACTGTGGTAAAATGGGGAGCAAGTGGCAGGAGTAACTATGACTCTCTTAGGGTTGCCAAATGACTCGTCAAAAGGCGAATTACATCGGCAAACCCGAGGAGCTCCCGGAAGGAGTACTGTGAAAGTCTTAAGGTCAACAAATAATGGCGTATCGCTCTGTTGAACTGGCCAGAGTAAGCTTGTAGATGCGACTGTGGTAAAACGAGGAGCAAGTGGCAGGAGTAACTATGACTCTCTTAAGGTAGCCAAATGCCTCGTCAACAGGCGAATTCCAACGGCAAACTCGAGGAGCTCCCGGCAGGAGTACTGTGAAAGTCTTAAGATCAACAAATAATGGCGTATCGCTTCTGGTGAACTAGCCAGAGTAAGCTTGTAGATGCGACTGTGGTTAAATGGGGAGCAAGTGGCAGGAGTAACTATGACTCTCTTAGGGTTGCCAAATAACTCGTCAAAAGGCGAATTACATCGGCAAACCCGAGGAGCTCCCGGAAGGAGTACTGTGAAAGTCTTAAGATCAACAAATAATGGCGTATCGCTTCTGGTGAACTAGCCAGAGTAAGCTTGTAGATGTGACTGTGGTAAAATGGGGAGCAAGTGGCAGGAGTAACTATGACTCTCTTAGGGTTGCCAAATGACTCGTCAAAAGGCGAATTACATCGGCAAACCCGAGGAGCTCCCGGACGGAGTACTGTGAAAGTCTTAAGGTCAACAAATAATGGCGTATCGCTCTGGTGAACTGGCCAGAGTAAGCTTGTAGATGCGACTGTGGTAAAACGAGGAGCAAGTGGCAGGAGTAACTATGACTCTCTTAAGGTAGCCAAATGCCTCGTCAACAGGCGAATTCCAACGGCAAACTCGAGGAGCTCCCGGCAGGAGTACTGTGAAAGTCTTAAGGTCAACAAATAATGGCGTATCGCTTCTGGTGAACTGGCCAGAGTAAGCTTGTAGATGCGACTGTGGTAAAATGGGGAGCAAGTGGCAGGAGTAACTATGACTCTCTTAGGGTTGCCAAATAACTCGTCAAAAGGCGAATTACATCGGCAAACCCGAGGAGCTCCCGGAAGGAGTACTGTGAAAGTCTTAAGGTCAACAAATAATGGCGTATCGCTCCTGGTGAACTGGCCAGAGTAAGCTTGTAGATGCGACTGTGGTAAAACGAGGAGCAAGTGGCAGGAGTAACTATGACTCTCTTAAGGTAGCCAAATGCCTCGTCAACAGGCGAATTCCAACGGCAAACTCGAGGAGCTCCCGGCAGAAGTACTGTGAAAGTCTTAAGGTCAACAAATAATGGCGTATCGCTTCTGGTGAACTGGCCAGAGTAAGCTTGTAGATGCGACTGTGGTAAAATGGGGAGCAAGTGGCAGGAGTAACTATGACTCTCTTAGGGTTGCCAAATAACTCGTCAAAAGGCGAATTACATCGGCAAACCCGAGGAGCTCCCGGAAGGAGTACTGTGAAAGTCTTAAGATCAACAAATAATGGCGTATCGCTTCTGGTGAACTAGCCAGAGTAAGCTTGTAGATGCGACTGTGGTAAAACGAGGAGCAAGTGGCAGGAGTAACTATGACTCTCTTAAGGTAGCCAAATGCCTCGTCAACAGGCGAATTCCAACGGCAAACTCCAGGAGCTCCCGGAAGGAGTACTGTGAAAGTCTTAAGGTCAACAAATAATGGCGTATCGCTCAGGTGAACTGGCCAGAGTAAGCTTGTAGATGCGACTGTGGTAAAATGGGGAGCAAGTGGCAGGAGTAACTATGACTCTCTTAAGGTAGCCAAATGCCTCGTCAACAGGAGAATTCCAACGGCAAACTCGAGGAGCTCCCGGCAGGAGTACTGTGAAAGTCTTAAGGACAACAAATAATGGCGTATCGCTTCTGGTGAACTAGCCAGAGTAAGCTTGTAGATGTGACTGTGGTAAAATGGGGAGCAAGTGGCAGGAGTAACTATGACTCTCTTAGGGTTGCCAAATGACTCGTCAAAAGGCGAATTACATCGGCAAACCCGAGGAGCTCCCGGACGGAGTACTGTGAAAGTCTTAAGGTCAACAAATAATGGCGTATCGCTCTGGTGAACTGGCCAGAGTAAGCTTGTAGATGCGACTGTGGTAAAACGAGGAGCAAGTGGCAGGAGTAACTATGACTCTCTTAAGGTAGCCAAATGCCTCGTCAACAGGCGAATTCCAACGGCAAACTCGAGGAGCTCCCGGCAGGAGTACTGTGAAAGTCTTAAGGTCAACAAATAATGGCGTATCGCTTCTGGTGAACTGGCCAGAGTAAGCTTGTAGATGCTACTGTGGTAAAATGGGGAGCAAGTGGCAGGAGTAACTATGACTCTCTTAGGGTTGCCAAATAACTCGTCAAAAGGCGAATTACATCGGCAAACCCGAGGAGCTCCCTGAAGGAGTACTGTGAAAGTCTTAAGGTCAACAAATAATGGCGTATCGCTCTGGTGAACTGGCCAGTATAAGCTTGTAGATGCGACTGTGGTAAAACGAGGAGCAAGTGGCAGGAGTAACTATGACTCTCTTAAGGTAGCCAAATGCCTCGTCAACAGGCGAATTCCAACGGCAAACTCGAGGAGCTCCCGGCAGGAGTACTGTGAAAGTCTTAAGGTCAACAAATAATGGCGTATCGCTTCTGGTGAACTGGCCAGAGTAAGCTTGTAGATGCTACTGTGGTAAAATGGGGAGCAAGTGGCAGGAGTAACTATGACTCTCTTAGGGTTGCCAAATAACTCGTCAAAAGGCGAATTACATCGGCATACCCGAGGAGCTCCCGGAAGGAGTACTGTGAAAGTCTTAAGATCAACAAATAATGGCGTATCGCTTCTGGTGAACTAGCCAGAGTAAGCTTGTAGATGCAACTGTGGTAAAACGAGGAGCAAGTGGCAGGAGTAACTATGACTCTCTTAAGGTAGCCAAATGCCTCGTCAACAGGCGAATTCCAACGGCAAACTCGAGGAGCTCCCAGCAGGAGTACTGTGAAAGCCTTAAGGTCAACAAATAATGGCGTATCGCTTCTGGTGAACTAGCCAGAGTAAGCTTGTAGATGTGACTGTGGTAAAATGGGGAGCAAGTGGCAGGAGTAACTATGACTCTCTTAGGGTTGCCAAATGACTCGTCAAAAGGCGAATTACATCGGCAAACCCGAGGAGCTCCCGGAAGGAGTACTGTGAAAGTCTTAAGGTCAACAAATAATGGCGTATCGCTCTGTTGAACTGGCCAGAGTAAGCTTGTAGATGCGACTGTGGTAAAACGAGGAGCAAGTGGCAGGAGTAACTATGACTCTCTTAAGGTAGCCAAATGCCTCGTCAACAGGCGAATTCCAACGGCAAACTCGAGGAGCTCCCGGCAGGAGTACTGTGAAAGTCTTAAGATCAACAAATAATGGCGTATCGCTTCTGGTGAACTAGCCAGAGTAAGCTTGTAGATGCGACTGTGGTTAAATGGGGAGCAAGTGGCAGGAGTAACTATGACTCTCTTAGGGTTGCCAAATAACTCGTCAAAAGGCGAATTACATCGGCAAACCCGAGGAGCTCCCGGAAGGAGTACTGTGAAAGTCTTAAGATCAACAAATAATGGCGTATCGCTTCTGGTGAACTAGCCAGAGTAAGCTTGTAGATGCGACTGTGGTAAAACGAGGAGCAAGTGGCAGGAGTAACTATGACTCTCTTAAGGTAGCCAAATGCCTCGTCAACAGGCGAATTCCAACGGCAAACTCGAGGAGCTCCCGGAAGGAGTACTGTGAAAGTCTTAAGGTCAACAAATAATGGCGTATCGCTCAGGTGAACTGGCCAGAGTAAGCTTGTAGATGCGACTGTGGTAAAATGGGGAGCAAGTGGCAGGAGTAACTATGACTCTCTTAAGGTAGCCAAATGCCTCGTCAACAGGCGAATTCCAACGGCAAACTCGAGGAGCTCCCGGCAGGAGTACTGTGAAAGTCTTAAGGTCAACAAATAATGGCGTATCGCTTCTGGTGAACTGGCCAGAGTAAGCTTGTAGATGCGACTGTGGTAAAATGGGGAGCAAGTGGCAGGAGTAACTATGACTCTCTTAGGGTTGCCAAATAACTCGTCAAAAGGCGAATTACATCGGCAAACCCGAGGAGCTCCCGGAAGGAGTACTGTGAAAGTCTTAAGGTCAACAAATAATGGCGTATCGCTCTGGTGAACTGGCCAGAGTAAGCTTGTAGATGCGACTGTGGTAAAACGAGGAGCAAGTGGCAGGAGTAACTATGACTCTCTTAAGGTAGCCAAATGCCTCGTCAACAGGCGAATTCCAACGGCAAACTCGAGGAGCTCCCGGCAGGAGTACTGTGAAAGTCTTAAGATCAACAAATAATGGCGTATCGCTTCTGGTGAACTGGCCAGAGTAAGCTTGTAGATGCGACTGTGGTAAAATGGGGAGCAAGTGGCAGGAGTAACTATGACTCTCTTAGGGTTGCCAAATAACTCGTCAAAAGGCGAATTACATCGGCAAACCCGAGGAGCTCCCGGAAGGAGTACTGTGAAAGTCTTAAGGTCAACAAATAATGGCGTATCGCTCTGGTGAACTGGCCAGAGTAAGCTTGTAGATGCGACTGTGGTAAAACGAGGAGCAAGTGGCAGGAGTAACTATGACTCTCTTAAGGTAGCCAAATGCCTCGTCAACAGGCGAATTCCAACGGCAAACTCGAGGAGCTCCCGGCAGGAGTACTGTGAAAGTCTTAAGGTCAACAAATAATGGCGTATCGCTTCTGGTGAACTGGCCAGAGTAAGCTTGTAGATGCTACTGTGGTAAAATGGGGAGCAAGTGGCAGGAGTAACTATGAATCTCTTAGGGTTGCCAAATAACTCGTCAAAAGGCGAATTACATCGGCATACCCGAGGAGCTCCCGGAAGGAGTAGTGTGAAAGTCTTAAGATCAACAAATAATGGCGTATCGCTTCTGGTGAACTAGCCAGAGTAAGCTTGTAGATGCAACTGTGGTAAAACGAGGAGCAAGTGGCAGGAGTAACTATGACTCTCTTAAGGTAGCCAAATGCCTCGTCAACAGGCGAATTCCAACGGCAAACTCGAGGAGCTCCCAGCAGGAGTACTGTGAAAGCCTTAAGGTCAACAAATAATGGCGTATCGCTTCTGGTGAACTAGCCAGAGTAAGCTTGTAGATGTGACTGTGGTAAAATGGGGAGCAAGTGGCAGGAGTAACTATGACTCTCTTAGGGTTGCCAAATGACTCGTCAAAAGGCGAATTACATCGGCAAACCCGAGGAGCTCCCGGAAGGAGTACTGTGAAAGTCTTAAGGTCAACAAATAATGGCGTATCGCTCTGGTGAACTGGCCAGAGTAAGCTTGTAGATGCGACTGTGGTAAAACGAGGAGCAAGTGGCAGGAGTAACTATGACTCTCTTAAGGTAGCCAAATGCCTCGTCAACAGGCGAATTCCAACGGCAAACTCGAGTAGCTCCCAGCAGGAATACTGTGAAAGCCTTAAGGTCAACAAATAATGGCGTATCGCTTCTGGTGAACTAGCCAGAGTAAGCTTGTAGATGTGACTGTGGTAAAATGGGGAGCAAGTGGCAGGAGTAACTATGACTCTCTTAGGGTTGCCAAATAACTCGTCAAAAGGCGAATTACATCGGCAAACCCGAGGAGCTCCCGGAAGGAGTACTGTGAAAGTCTTAAGATCAACAAATAATGGCGTATCGCTTCTGGTGAACTAGCCAGAGTAAGCTTGTAGATGCGACTGTGGTAAAACGAGGAGCAAGTGGCAGGAGTAACTATGACTCTCTTAAGGTAGCCAAATGCCTCGTCAACAGGCGAATTCCAACGGCAAACTCGAGGAGCTCCCGGAAGGAGTACTGTGAAAGTCTTAAGGTCAACAAATAATGGCGTATCGCTCAGGTGAACTGGCCAGAGTAAGCTTGTAGATGCGACTGTGGTAAAATGGGGAGCAAGTGGCAGGAGTAACTATGACTCTCTTAAGGTAGCCAAATGCCTCGTCAACAGGAGAATTCCAACGGCAAACTCGAGGAGCTCCCGGCAGGAGTACTGTGAAAGTCTTAAGGACAACAAATAATGGCGTATCGCTTCTGGTGAACTAGCCAGAGTAAGCTTGTAGATGTGACTGTGGTAAAATGGGGAGCAAGTGGCAGGAGTAACTATGACTCTCTTAGGGTTGCCAAATGACTCGTCAAAAGGCGAATTACATCGGCAAACCCGAGGAGCTCCCGGCAGGAGTACTGTGAAAGTCTTAAGGACAACAAATAATGGCGTATCGCTTCTGGTGAACTAGCCAGAGTAAGCTTGTAGATGTGACTGTGGTAAAATGGGGAGCAAGTGGCAGGAGTAACTATGACTCTCTTAGGGTTGCCAAATGACTCGTCAAAAGGCGAATTACATCGGCAAACCCGAGGAGCTCCCGGACGGAGTACTGTGAAAGTCTTAAGGTCAACAAATAATGGCGTATCGCTCTGGTGAACTGGCCAGAGTAAGCTTGTAGATGCGACTGTGGTAAAACGAGGAGCAAGTGGCAGGAGTAACTATGACTCTCTTAAGGTAGCCAAATGCCTCGTCAACAGGCGAATTCCAACGGCAAACTCGAGGAGCTCCCGGCAGGAGTACTGTGAAAGTCTTAAGGTCAACAAATAATGGCGTATCGCTTCTGGTGAACTGGCCAGAGTAAGCTTGTAGATGCGACTGTGGTAAAATGGGGAGCAAGTGGCAGGAGTAACTATGACTCTCTTAGGGTTGCCAAATAACTCGTCAAAAGGCGAATTACATCGGCAAACCCGAGGAGCTCCCGGAAGGAGTACTGTGAAAGTCTTAAGGTCAACAAATAATGGCGTATCGCTCTGGTGAACTGGCCAGAGTAAGCTTGTAGATGCGACTGTGGTAAAACGAGGAGCAAGTGGCAGGAGTAACTATGACTCTCTTAAGGTAGCCAAATGCCTCGTCAACAGGCGAATTCCAACGGCAAACTCGAGGAGCTCCCGGCAGGAGTACTGTGAAAGTCTTAAGATCAACAAATAATGGCGTATCGCTTCTGGTGAACTGGCCAGAGTAAGCTTGTAGATGCGACTGTGGTAAAATGGGGAGCAAGTGGCAGGAGTAACTATGACTCTCTTAGGGTTGCCAAATAACTCGTCAAAAGGCGAATTACATCGGCAAACCCGAGGAGCTCCCGGAAGGAGTACTGTGAAAGTCTTAAGGTCAACAAATAATGGCGTATCGCTCTGGTGAACTGGCCAGAGTAAGCTTGTAGATGCGACTGTGGTAAAACGAGGAGCAAGTGGCAGGAGTAACTATGACTCTCTTAGGGTTGCCAAATAACTCGTCAAAAGGCGAATTACATCGGCATACCCGAGGAGCTCCCGGAAGGAGTACTGTGAAAGTCTTAAGATCAACAAATAATGGCGTATCGCTTCTGGTGAACTAGCCAGAGTAAGCTTGTAGATGCAACTGTGGTAAAACGAGGAGCAAGTGGCAGGAGTAACTATGACTCTCTTAAGGTAGCCAAATGCCTCGTCAACAGGCGAATTCCAACGGCAAACTCGAGGAGCTCCCAGCAGGAGTACTGTGAAAGCCTTAAGGTCAACAAATAATGGCGTATCGCTTCTGGTGAACTAGCCAGAGTAAGCTTGTAGATGTGACTGTGGTAAAATGGGGAGCAAGTGGCAGGAGTAACTATGACTCTCTTAGGGTTGCCAAATGACTCGTCAAAAGGCGAATTACATCGGCAAACCCGAGGAGCTCCCGGAAGGAGTACTGTGAAAGTCTTAAGGTCAACAAATAATGGCGTATCGCTCTGGTGAACTGGCCAGAGTAAGCTTGTAGATGCGACTGTGGTAAAACGAGGAGCAAGTGGCAGGAGTAACTATGACTCTCTTAAGGTAGCCAAATGCCTCGTCAACAGGCGAATTCCAACGGCAAACTCGAGTAGCTCCCAGCAGGAGTACTGTGAAAGCCTTAAGGTCAACAAATAATGGCGTATCGCTTCTGGTGAACTAGCCAGAGTAAGCTTGTAGATGTGACTGTGGTAAAATGGGGAGCAAGTGGCAGGAGTAACTATGACTCTCTTAGGGTTGCCAAATAACTCGTCAAAAGGCGAATTACATCGGCAAACCCGAGGAGCTCCCGGAAGGAGTACTGTGAAAGTCTTAAGATCAACAAATAATGGCGTATCGCTTCTGGTGAACTAGCCAGAGTAAGCTTGTAGATGCGACTGTGGTAAAACGAGGAGCAAGTGGCAGGAGTAACTATGACTCTCTTAAGGTAGCCAAATGCCTCGTCAACAGGCGAATTCCAACGGCAAACTCGAGGAGCTCCCGGAAGGAGTACTGTGAAAGTCTTAAGGTCAACAAATAATGGCGTATCGCTCAGGTGAACTGGCCAGAGTAAGCTTGTAGATGCGACTGTGGTAAAATGGGGAGCAAGTGGCAGGAGTAACTATGACTCTCTTAAGGTAGCCAAATGCCTCGTCAACAGGAGAATTCCAACGGCAAACTCGAGGAGCTCCCGGCAGGAGTACTGTGAAAGTCTTAAGGACAACAAATAATGGCGTATCGCTTCTGGTGAACTAGCCAGAGTAAGCTTGTAGATGTGACTGTGGTAAAATGGGGAGCAAGTGGCAGGAGTAACTATGACTCTCTTAGGGTTGCCAAATGACTCGTCAAAAGGCGAATTACATCGGCAAACCCGAGGAGCTCCCGGCAGGAGTACTGTGAAAGTCTTAAGGACAACAAATAATGGCGTATCGGCTCTGGTGAACTAGCCAGAGTAAGCTTGTAGATGTGACTGTGGTAAAATGGGGAGCAAGTGGCAGGAGTAACTATGACTCTCTTAGGGTTGCCAAATGACTCGTCAAAAGGCGAATTACATCGGCAAACCCGAGGAGCTCCCGGACGGAGTACTGTGAAAGTCTTAAGGTCAACAAATAATGGCGTATCGCTCTGGTGAACTAGCCAGAGTAAGCTTGTAGATGCGACTGTGGTAAAACGAGGAGCAAGTGGCAGGAGTAACTATGACTCTCTTAAGGTAGCCAAATGCCTCGTCAACAGGCGAATTCCAACGGCAAACTCGAGGAGTTCCCGGCAGAAGTACTGTGAAAGTCTTAAGGTCAACAAATAATGGCGTATCGCTTCTGGTGAACTGGCCAGAGTAAGCTTGTAGATGCGACTGTGGTAAAATGGGGAGCAAGTGGCAGGAGTAACTATGACTCTCTTAGGGTTGCCAAATAACTCGTCAAAAGGCGAATTACATCGGCAAACCCGAGGAGCTCCCGGAAGGAGTACTGTGAAAGTCTTAAGATCAACAAATAATGGCGTATCGCTTCTGGTGAACTAGCCAGAGTAAGCTTGTAGATGCGACTGTGGTAAAACGAGGAGCAAGTGGCAGGAGTAACTATGACTCTCTTAAGGTAGCCAAATGCCTCGTCAACAGGCGAATTCCAACGGCAAACTCCAGGAGCTCCCGGAAGGAGTACTGTGAAAGTCTTAAGGTCAACAAATAATGGCGTATCGCTCAGGTGAACTGGCCAGAGTAAGCTTGTAGATGCGACTGTGGTAAAATGGGGAGCAAGTGGCAGGAGTAACTATGACTCTCTTAAGGTAGCCAAATGCCTCGTCAACAGGAGAATTCCAACGGCAAACTCGAGGAGCTCCCGGCAGGAGTACTGTGAAAGTCTTAAGGACAACAAATAATGGCGTATCGCTTCTGGTGAACTAGCCAGAGTAAGCTTGTAGATGTGACTGTGGTAAAATGGGGAGCAAGTGGCAGGAGTAACTATGACTCTCTTAGGGTTGCCAAATGACTCGTCAAAAGGCGAATTACATCGGCAAACCCGAGGAGCTCCCGGACGGAGTACTGTGAAAGTCTTAAGGTCAACAAATAATGGCGTATCGCTCTGGTGAACTGGCCAGAGTAAGCTTGTAGATGCGACTGTGGTAAAACGAGGAGCAAGTGGCAGGAGTAACTATGACTCTCTTAAGGTAGCCAAATGCCTCGTCAACAGGCGAATTCCAACGGCAAACTCGAGGAGCTCCCGGCAGGAGTACTGTGAAAGTCTTAAGGTCAACAAATAATGGCGTATCGCTTCTGGTGAACTGGCCAGAGTAAGCTTGTAGATGCTACTGTGGTAAAATGGGGAGCAAGTGGCAGGAGTAACTATGACTCTCTTAGGGTTGCCAAATAACTCGTCAAAAGGCGAATTACATCGGCAAACCCGAGGAGCTCCCTGAAGGAGTACTGTGAAAGTCTTAAGGTCAACAAATAATGGCGTATCGCTCTGGTGAACTGGCCAGTATAAGCTTGTAGATGCGACTGTGGTAAAACGAGGAGCAAGTGGCAGGAGTAACTATGACTCTCTTAAGGTAGCCAAATGCCTCGTCAACAGGCGAATTCCAACGGCAAACTCGAGGAGCTCCCGGCAGGAGTACTGTGAAAGTCTTAAGGTCAACAAATAATGGCGTATCGCTTCTGGTGAACTGGCCAGAGTAAGCTTGTAGATGCTACTGTGGTAAAATGGGGAGCAAGTGGCAGGAGTAACTATGACTCTCTTAGGGTTGCCAAATAACTCGTCAAAAGGCGAATTACATCGGCATACCCGAGGAGCTCCCGGAAGGAGTACTGTGAAAGTCTTAAGATCAACAAATAATGGCGTATCGCTTCTGGTGAACTAGCCAGAGTAAGCTTGTAGATGCAACTGTGGTAAAACGAGGAGCAAGTGGCAGGAGTAACTATGACTCTCTTAAGGTAGCCAAATGCCTCGTCAACAGGCGAATTCCAACGGCAAACTCGAGGAGCTCCCAGCAGGAGTACTGTGAAAGCCTTAAGGTCAACAAATAATGGCGTATCGCTTCTGGTGAACTAGCCAGAGTAAGCTTGTAGATGTGACTGTGGTAAAATGGGGAGCAAGTGGCAGGAGTAACTATGACTCTCTTAGGGTTGCCAAATGACTCGTCAAAAGGCGAATTACATCGGCAAACCCGAGGAGCTCCCGGAAGGAGTACTGTGAAAGTCTTAAGGTCAACAAATAATGGCGTATCGCTCTGTTGAACTGGCCAGAGGAAGCTTGTAGATGCGACTGTGGTAAAACGAGGAGCAAGTGGCAGGAGTAACTATGACTCTCTTAAGGTAGCCAAATGCCTCGTCAACAGGCGAATTCCAACGGCAAACTCGAGGAGCTCCCGGCAGGAGTACTGTGAAAGTCTTAAGATCAACAAATAATGGCGTATCGCTTCTGGTGAACTAGCCAGAGTAAGCTTGTAGATGCGACTGTGGTTAAATGGGGAGCAAGTGGCAGGAGTAACTATGACTCTCTTAGGGTTGCCAAATAACTCGTCAAAAGGCGAATTACATCGGCAAACCCGAGGAGCTCCCGGAAGGAGTACTGTGAAAGTCTTAAGATCAACAAATAATGGCGTATCGCTTCTGGTGAACTAGCCAGAGTAAGCTTGTAGATGCGACTGTGGTAAAACGAGGAGCAAGTGGCAGGAGTAACTATGACTCTCTTAAGGTAGCCAAATGCCTCGTCAACAGGCGAATTCCAACGGCAAACTCGAGGAGCTCCCGGCAGGAGTACTGTGAAAGTCTTAAGATCAACAAATAATGGCGTATCGCCTCTGGTGAACTGGCCAGAGTAAGCTTGTAGATGCGACTGTGGTAAAATGGGGAGCAAGTGGCAGGAGTAACTATGACTCTCTTAGGGTTGCCAAATAACTCGTCAAAAGGCGAATTACATCGGCAAACCCGAGGAGCTCCCGGAAGGAGTACTGTGAAAGTCTTAAGGTCAACAAATAATGGCGTATCGCTCTGGTGAACTGGCCAGAG
Organism: Schistocerca nitens; assembly: GCF_023898315.1. Taxonomy (NCBI): domain Eukaryota; kingdom Metazoa; phylum Arthropoda; class Insecta; order Orthoptera; family Acrididae; genus Schistocerca; species Schistocerca nitens. The sequence continues at coordinate 666,975,767 of NC_064619.1, read as the reverse complement.
TAAGCTTGTAGATGCGACTGTGGTAAAACGAGGAGCAAGTGGCAGGAGTAACTATGACTCTCTTAAGGTAGCCAAATGCCTCGTCAACAGGCGAATTCCAACGGCAAACTCGAGGAGCTCCCGGCAGGAGTACTGTGAAAGTATTAAGGTCAACAAATAATGGCGTATCGCTTCTGGTGAACTGGCCAGAGTAAGCTTGTAGATGCTACTGTGGTAAAATGGGGAGCAAGTGGCAGGAGTAACTATGAATCTCTTAGGGTTGCCAAATAACTCGTCAAAAGGCGAATTACATCGGCATACCCGAGGAGCTCCCGGAAGGAGTACTGTGAAAGTCTTAAGATCAACAAATAATGGCGTATCGCTTCTGGTGAACTAGCCAGAGTAAGCTTGTAGATGCAACTGTGGTAAAACGAGGAGCAAGTGGCAGGAGTAACTATGACTCTCTTAAGGTAGCCAAATGCCTCGTCAACAGGCGAATTCCAACGGCAAACTCGAGGAGCTCCCAGCAGGAGTACTGTGAAAGCCTTAAGGTCAACAAATAATGGCGTATCGCTTCTGGTGAACTAGCCAGAGTAAGCTTGTAGATGTGACTGTGGTAAAATGGGGAGCAAGTGGCAGGAGTAACTATGACTCTCTTAGGGTTGTCAAATGACTCGTCAAAAGGCGAATTACATCGGCAAACCCGAGGAGCTCCCGGAAGGAGTACTGTGAAAGTCTTAAGGTCAACAAATAATGGCGTATCGCTCTGGTGAACTGGCCAGAGTAAGCTTGTAGATGCGACTGTGGTAAAACGAGGAGCAAGTGGCAGGAGTAACTATGACTCTCTTAAGGTAGCCAAATGCCTCGTCAACAGGCGAATTCCAACGGCAAACTCGAGGAGCTCCCGGAAGGAGTACTGTGAAAGTCTTAAGGTCAACAAATAATGGCGTATCGCTTCTGGTGAACTGGCCAGAGTAAGCTTGTAGATGCGACTGTGGTAAAATGGGGAGCAAGTGGCAGGAGTAACTATGACTCTCTTAGGGTTGCCAAATAACTCGTCAAAAGGCGAATTACATCGGCAAACCCGAGGAGCTCCCGGAAGGAGTACTGTGAAAGTCTTAAGGTCAACAAATAATGGCGTATCGCTCTGGTGAACTGGCCAGAGTAAGCTTGTAGATGCGACTGTGGTAAAACGAGGAGCAAGTGGCAGGAGTAACTATGACTCTCTTAAGGTAGCCAAATGCCTCGTCAACAGGCGAATTCCAACGGCAAACTCGAGGAGCTCCCGGCAGGAGTACTGTGAAAGTCTTAAGATCAACAAATAATGGCGTATCGCTTCTGGTGAACTGGCCAGAGTAAGCTTGTAGATGCGACTGTGGTAAAATGGGGAGCAAGTGGCAGGAGTAACTATCACTCTCTTAGGGTTGCCAAATAACTCGTCAAAAGGCGAATTACATCGGCAAACCCGAGGAGCTCCCGGAAGGAGTACTGTGAAAGTCCTAAGGTCAACAAATAATGGCGTATCGCTCTGGTGAACTGGCCAGAGTAAGCTTGTAGATGCGACTGTGGTAAAACGAGGAGCAAGTGGCAGGAGTAACTATGACTCTCTTAAGGTAGCCAAATGCCTCGTCAACAGGCGAATTCCAACGGCAAACTCGAGGAGCTCCCGGCAGGAGTACTGTGAAAGTCTTAAGGTCAACAAATAATGGCGTATCGCTTCTGGTGAACTGGCCAGAGTAAGCTTGTAGATGCTACTGTGGTAAAATGGGGAGCAAGTGGCAGGAGTAACTATGACTCTCTTAGGGTTGCCAAATAACTCGTCAAAAGGCGAATTACATCGGCATACCCGAGGAGCTCCCGGAAGGAGTACTGTGAAAGTCTTAAGATCAACAAATAATGGCGTATCGCTTCTGGTGAACTAGCCAGAGTAAGCTTGTAGATGCAACTGTGGTAAAACGAGGAGCAAGTGGCAGGAGTAACTATGACTCTCTTAAGGTAGCCAAATGCCTCGTCAACAGGCGAATTCCAACGGCAAACTCGAGGAGCTCCCAGCAGGAGTACTGTGAAAGCCTTAAGGTCAACAAATAATGGCGTATCGCTTCTGGTGAACTAGCCAGAGTAAGCTTGTAGATGTGACTGTGGTAAAATGGGGAGCAAGTGGCAGGAGTAACTATGACTCTCTTAGGGTTGCCAAATGACTCGTCAAAAGGCGAATTACATCGGCAAACCCGAGGAGCTCCCGGAAGGAGTACCGTGAAAGTCTTAAGGTCAACAAATAATGGCGTATCGCTCTGGTGAACTGGCCAGAGTAAGCTTGTAGATGCGACTGTGGTAAAACGAGGAGCAAGTGGCAGGAGTAACTATGACTCTCTTAGGGTTGCCAAATAACTCGTCAAAAGGCGAATTACATCGGCATACCCGAGGAGCTCCCGGAAGGAGTACTGTGAAAGTCTTAAGATCAACAAATAATGGCGTATCGCTTCTGGTGAACTAGCCAGAGTAAGCTTGTAGATGCAACTGTGGTAAAACGAGGAGCAAGTGGCAGGAGTAACTATGACTCTCTTAAGGTAGCCAAATGCCTCGTCAACAGGCGAATTCCAACGGCAAACTCGAGGAGCTCCCAGCAGGAGTACTGTGAAAGCCTTAAGGTCAACAAATAATGGCGTATCGCTTCTGGTGAACTAGCCAGAGTAAGCTTGTAGATGTGACTGTGGTAAAATGGGGAGCAAGTGGCAGGAGTAACTATGACTCTCTTAGGGTTGCCAAATGACTCGTCAAAAGGCGAATTACATCGGCAAACCCGAGGAGCTCCCGGAAGGAGTACTGTGAAAGTCTTAAGGTCAACAAATAATGGCGTATCGCTCTGGTGAACTGGCCAGAGTAAGCTTGTAGATGCGACTGTGGTAAAACGAGGAGCAAGTGGCAGGAGTAACTATGACTCTCTTAAGGTAGCCAAATGCCTCGTCAACAGGCGAATTCCAACGGCAAACTCGAGTAGCTCCCAGCAGGAGTACTGTGAAAGCCTTAAGGTCAACAAATAATGGCGTATCGCTTCTGGTGAACTAGCCAGAGTAAGCTTGTAGATGTGACTGTGGTAAAATGGGGAGCAAGTGGCAGGAGTAACTATGACTCTCTTAGGGTTGCCAAATAACTCGTCAAAAGGCGAATTACATCGGCAAACCCGAGGAGCTCCCGGAAGGAGTACTGTGAAAGTCTTAAGATCAACAAATAATGGCGTATCGCTTCTGGTGAACTAGCCAGAGTAAGCTTGTAGATGCGACTGTGGTAAAACGAGGAGCAAGTGGCAGGAGTAACTATGACTCTCTTAAGGTAGCCAAATGCCTCGTCAACAGGCGAATTCCAACGGCAAACTCGAGGAGCTCCCGGAAGGAGTACTGTGAAAGTCTTAAGGTCAACAAATAATGGCGTATCGCTCAGGTGAACTGGCCAGAGTAAGCTTGTAGATGCGACTGTGGTAAAATGGGGAGCAAGTGGCAGGAGTAACTATGACTCTCTTAAGGTAGCCAAATGCCTCGTCAACAGGAGAATTCCAACGGCAAACTCGAGGAGCTCCCGGCAGGAGTACTGTGAAAGTCTTAAGGACAACAAATAATGGCGTATCGCTTCTGGTGAACTAGCCAGAGTAAGCTTGTAGATGTGACTGTGGTAAAATGGGGAGCAAGTGGCAGGAGTAACTATGACTCTCTTAGGGTTGCCAAATGACTCGTCAAAAGGCGAATTACATCGGCAAACCCGAGGAGCTCCCGGCAGGAGTACTGTGAAAGTCTTAAGGACAACAAATAATGGCGTATCGGCTCTGGTGAACTAGCCAGAGTAAGCTTGTAGATGTGACTGTGGTAAAATGGGGAGCAAGTGGCAGGAGTAACTATGACTCTCTTAGGGTTGCCAAATGACTCGTCAAAAGGCGAATTACATCGGCAAACCCGAGGAGCTCCCGGACGGAGTACTGTGAAAGTCTTAAGGTCAACAAATAATGGCGTATCGCTCTGGTGAACTGGCCAGAGTAAGCTTGTAGATGCGACTGTGGTAAAACGAGGAGCAAGTGGCAGGAGTAACTATGACTCTCTTAAGGTAGCCAAATGCCTCGTCAACAGGCGAATTCCAACGGCAAACTCGAGGAGCTCCCGGCAGGAGTACTGTGAAAGTATTAAGGTCAACAAATAATGGCGTATCGCTTCTGGTGAACTAGCCAGAGTAAGCTTGTAGATGTGACTGTGGTAAAATGGGGAGCAAGTGGCAGGAGTAACTATGACTCTCTTAGGGTTGCCAAATGACTCGTCAAAAGGCGAATTACATCGGCAAACCCGAGGAGCTCCCGGAAGGAGTACTGTGAAAGTCTTAAGGTCAACAAATAATGGCGTATCGCTCTGTTGAACTGGCCAGAGTAAGCTTGTAGATGCGACTGTGGTAAAACGAGGAGCAAGTGGCAGGAGTAACTATGACTCTCTTAAGGTAGCCAAATGCCTCGTCAACAGGCGAATTCCAACGGCAAACTCGAGGAGCTCCCGGCAGGAGTACTGTGAAAGTCTTAAGATCAACAAATAATGGCGTATCGCTTCTGGTGAACTGGCCAGAGTAAGCTTGTAGATGCGACTGTGGTAAAATGGGGAGCAAGTGGCAGGAGTAACTATCACTCTCTTAGGGTTGCCAAATAACTCGTCAAAAGGCGAATTACATCGGCAAACCCGAGGAGCTCCCGGAAGGAGTACTGTGAAAGTCCTAAGGTCAACAAATAATGGCGTATCGCTCTGGTGAACTGGCCAGAGTAAGCTTGTAGATGCGACTGTGGTAAAACGAGGAGCAAGTGGCAGGAGTAACTATGACTCTCTTAAGGTAGCCAAATGCCTCGTCAACAGGCGAATTCCAACGGCAAACTCGAGGAGCTCCCGGCAGGAGTACTGTGAAAGTCTTAAGGTCAACAAATAATGGCGTATCGCTTCTGGTGAACTGGCCAGAGTAAGCTTGTAGATGCTACTGTGGTAAAATGGGGAGCAAGTGGCAGGAGTAACTATGACTCTCTTAGGGTTGCCAAATAACTCGTCAAAAGGCGAATTACATCGGCATACCCGAGGAGCTCCCGGAAGGAGTACTGTGAAAGTCTTAAGATCAACAAATAATGGCGTATCGCTTCTGGTGAACTAGCCAGAGTAAGCTTGTAGATGCAACTGTGGTAAAACGAGGAGCAAGTGGCAGGAGTAACTATGACTCTCTTAAGGTAGCCAAATGCCTCGTCAACAGGCGAATTCCAACGGCAAACTCGAGGAGCTCCCAGCAGGAGTACTGTGAAAGCCTTAAGGTCAACAAATAATGGCGTATCGCTTCTGGTGAACTAGCCAGAGTAAGCTTGTAGATGTGACTGTGGTAAAATGGGGAGCAAGTGGCAGGAGTAACTATGACTCTCTTAGGGTTGCCAAATGACTCGTCAAAAGGCGAATTACATCGGCAAACCCGAGGAGCTCCCGGAAGGAGTACCGTGAAAGTCTTAAGGTCAACAAATAATGGCGTATCGCTCTGGTGAACTGGCCAGAGTAAGCTTGTAGATGCGACTGTGGTAAAATGGGGAGCAAGTGGCAGGAGTAACTATGACTCTCTTAAGGTAGCCAAATGCCTCGTCAACAGGCGAATTCCAACGGCAAACTCGAGGAGCTCCCGGCAGGAGTACTGTGAAAGTATTAAGGTCAACAAATAATGGCGTATCGCTTCTGGTGAACTAGCCAGAGTAAGCTTGTAGATGTGACTGTGGTAAAATGGGGAGCAAGTGGCAGGAGTAACTATGACTCTCTTAGGGTTGCCAAATGACTCGTCAAAAGGCGAATTACATCGGCAAACCCGAGGAGCTCCCGGCAGGAGTACTGTGAAAGTCTTAAGGACAACAAATAATGGCGTATCGGCTCTGGTGAACTAGCCAGAGTAAGCTTGTAGATGTGACTGTGGTAAAATGGGGAGCAAGTGGCAGGAGTAACTATGACTCTCTTAGGGTTGCCAAATGACTCGTCAAAAGGCGAATTACATCGGCAAACCCGAGGAGCTCCCGGAAGGAGTACTGTGAAAGTCTTAAGGTCAACAAATAATGGCGTATCGCTCTGTTGAACTGGCCAGAGTAAGCTTGTAGATGCGACTGTGGTAAAACGAGGAGCAAGTGGCAGGAGTAACTATGACTCTCTTAAGGTAGCCAAATGCCTCGTCAACAGGCGAATTCCAACGGCAAACTCGAGGAGCTCCCGGCAGGAGTACTGTGAAAGTCTTAAGATCAACAAATAATGGCGTATCGCTTCTGGTGAACTGGCCAGAGTAAGCTTGTAGATGCGACTGTGGTAAAATGGGGAGCAAGTGGCAGGAGTAACTATCACTCTCTTAGGGTTGCCAAATAACTCGTCAAAAGGCGAATTACATCGGCAAACCCGAGGAGCTCCCGGAAGGAGTACTGTGAAAGTCCTAAGGTCAACAAATAATGGCGTATCGCTCTGGTGAACTGGCCAGAGTAAGCTTGTAGATGCGACTGTGGTAAAACGAGGAGCAAGTGGCAGGAGTAACTATGACTCTCTTAAGGTAGCCAAATGCCTCGTCAACAGGCGAATTCCAACGGCAAACTCGAGGAGCTCCCGGCAGGAGTACTGTGAAAGTCTTAAGATCAACAAATAATGGCGTATCGCTTCTGGTGAACTAGCCAGAGTAAGCTTGTAGATGTGACTGTGGTAAAATGGGGAGCAAGTGGCAGGAGTAACTATGACTCTCTTAGGGTTGCCAAATGACTCGTCAAAAGGCGAATTACATCGGCAAACCCGAGGAGCTCCCGGAAGGAGTACCGTGAAAGTCTTAAGGTCAACAAATAATGGCGTATCGCTCTGGTGAACTGGCCAGAGTAAGCTTGTAGATGCGACTGTGGTAAAACGAGGAGCAAGTGGCAGGAGTAACTATGACTCTCTTAGGGTTGCCAAATAACTCGTCAAAAGGCGAATTACATCGGCATACCCGAGGAGCTCCCGGAAGGAGTACTGTGAAAGTCTTAAGATCAACAAATAATGGCGTATCGCTTCTGGTGAACTAGCCAGAGTAAGCTTGTAGATGCAACTGTGGTAAAACGAGGAGCAAGTGGCAGGAGTAACTATGACTCTCTTAAGGTAGCCAAATGCCTCGTCAACAGGCGAATTCCAACGGCAAACTCGAGGAGCTCCCAGCAGGAGTACTGTGAAAGCCTTAAGGTCAACAAATAATGGCGTATCGCTTCTGGTGAACTAGCCAGAGTAAGCTTGTAGATGTGACTGTGGTAAAATGGGGAGCAAGTGGCAGGAGTAACTATGACTCTCTTAGGGTTGCCAAATGACTCGTCAAAAGGCGAATTACATCGGCAAACCCGAGGAGCTCCCGGAAGGAGTACTGTGAAAGTCTTAAGGTCAACAAATAATGGCGTATCGCTCTGGTGAACTGGCCAGAGTAAGCTTGTAGATGCGACTGTGGTAAAACGAGGAGCAAGTGGCAGGAGTAACTATGACTCTCTTAAGGTAGCCAAATGCCTCGTCAACAGGCGAATTCCAACGGCAAACTCGAGTAGCTCCCAGCAGGAGTACTGTGAAAGCCTTAAGGTCAACAAATAATGGCGTATCGCTTCTGGTGAACTAGCCAGAGTAAGCTTGTAGATGTGACTGTGGTAAAATGGGGAGCAAGTGGCAGGAGTAACTATGACTCTCTTAGGGTTGCCAAATAACTCGTCAAAAGGCGAATTACATCGGCAAACCCGAGGAGCTCCCGGAAGGAGTACTGTGAAAGTCTTAAGATCAACAAATAATGGCGTATCGCTTCTGGTGAACTAGCCAGAGTAAGCTTGTAGATGCGACTGTGGTAAAACGAGGAGCAAGTGGCAGGAGTAACTATGACTCTCTTAAGGTAGCCAAATGCCTCGTCAACAGGCGAATTCCAACGGCAAACTCGAGGAGCTCCCGGAAGGAGTACTGTGAAAGTCTTAAGGTCAACAAATAATGGCGTATCGCTCAGGTGAACTGGCCAGAGTAAGCTTGTAGATGCGACTGTGGTAAAATGGGGAGCAAGTGGCAGGAGTAACTATGACTCTCTTAAGGTAGCCAAATGCCTCGTCAACAGGAGAATTCCAACGGCAAACTCGAGGAGCTCCCGGCAGGAGTACTGTGAAAGTCTTAAGGACAACAAATAATGGCGTATCGCTTCTGGTGAACTAGCCAGAGTAAGCTTGTAGATGTGACTGTGGTAAAATGGGGAGCAAGTGGCAGGAGTAACTATGACTCTCTTAGGGTTGCCAAATGACTCGTCAAAAGGCGAATTACATCGGCAAACCCGAGGAGCTCCCGGCAGGAGTACTGTGAAAGTCTTAAGGACAACAAATAATGGCGTATCGGCTCTGGTGAACTAGCCAGAGTAAGCTTGTAGATGTGACTGTGGTAAAATGGGGAGCAAGTGGCAGGAGTAACTATGACTCTCTTAGGGTTGCCAAATGACTCGTCAAAAGGCGAATTACATCGGCAAACCCGAGGAGCTCCCGGACGGAGTACTGTGAAAGTCTTAAGGTCAACAAATAATGGCGTATCGCTCTGGTGAACTGGCCAGAGTAAGCTTGTAGATGCGACTGTGGTAAAACGAGGAGCAAGTGGCAGGAGTAACTATGACTCTCTTAAGGTAGCCAAATGCCTCGTCAACAGGCGAATTCCAACGGCAAACTCGAGGAGCTCCCGGCAGGAGTACTGTGAAAGTATTAAGGTCAACAAATAATGGCGTATCGCTTCTGGTGAACTAGCCAGAGTAAGCTTGTAGATGTGACTGTGGTAAAATGGGGAGCAAGTGGCAGGAGTAACTATGACTCTCTTAGGGTTGCCAAATGACTCGTCAAAAGGCGAATTACATCGGCAAACCCGAGGAGCTCCCGGAAGGAGTACTGTGAAAGTCTTAAGGTCAACAAATAATGGCGTATCGCTCTGTTGAACTGGCCAGAGTAAGCTTGTAGATGCGACTGTGGTAAAACGAGGAGCAAGTGGCAGGAGTAACTATGACTCTCTTAAGGTAGCCAAATGCCTCGTCAACAGGCGAATTCCAACGGCAAACTCGAGGAGCTCCCGGCAGGAGTACTGTGAAAGTCTTAAGATCAACAAATAATGGCGTATCGCTTCTGGTGAACTAGCCAGAGTAAGCTTGTAGATGCGACTGTGGTTAAATGGGGAGCAAGTGGCAGGAGTAACTATGACTCTCTTAGGGTTGCCAAATAACTCGTCAAAAGGCGAATTACATCGGCAAACCCGAGGAGCTCCCGGAAGGAGTACTGTGAAAGTCTTAAGATCAACAAATAATGGCGTATCGCTTCTGGTGAACTAGCCAGAGTAAGCTTGTAGATGCGACTGTGGTAAAACGAGGAGCAAGTGGCAGGAGTAACTATGACTCTCTTAAGGTAGCCAAATGCCTCGTCAACAGGCGAATTCCAACGGCAAACTCGAGGAGCTCCCGGCAGGAGTACTGTGAAAGTCTTAAGATCAACAAATAATGGCGTATCGCCTCTGGTGAACTGGCCAGAGTAAGCTTGTAGATGCGACTGTGGTAAAATGGGGAGCAAGTGGCAGGAGTAACTATGACTCTCTTAGGGTTGCCAAATAACTCGTCAAAAGGCGAATTACATCGGCAAACCCGAGGAGCTCCCGGAAGGAGTACTGTGAAAGTCTTAAGGTCAACAAATAATGGCGTATCGCTCTGGTGAACTGGCCAGAGTAAGCTTGTAGATGCGACTGTGGTAAAACGAGGAGCAAGTGGCAGGAGTAACTATGACTCTCTTAAGGTAGCCAAATGCCTCGTCAACAGGCGAATTCCAACGGCAAACTCGAGGAGCTCCCGGCAGGAGTACTGTGAAAGTATTAAGGTCAACAAATAATGGCGTATCGCTTCTGGTGAACTGGCCAGAGTAAGCTTGTAGATGCTACTGTGGTAAAATGGGGAGCAAGTGGCAGGAGTAACTATGAATCTCTTAGGGTTGCCAAATAACTCGTCAAAAGGCGAATTACATCGGCATACCCGAGGAGCTCCCGGAAGGAGTACTGTGAAAGTCTTAAGATCAACAAATAATGGCGTATCGCTTCTGGTGAACTAGCCAGAGTAAGCTTGTAGATGCAACTGTGGTAAAACGAGGAGCAAGTGGCAGGAGTAACTATGACTCTCTTAAGGTAGCCAAATGCCTCGTCAACAGGCGAATTCCAACGGCAAACTCGAGGAGCTCCCAGCAGGAGTACTGTGAAAGCCTTAAGGTCAACAAATAATGGCGTATCGCTTCTGGTGAACTAGCCAGAGTAAGCTTGTAGATGTGAATGTGGTAAAATGGGGAGCAAGTGGCAGGAGTAACTATGACTCTCTTAGGGTTGTCAAATGACTCGTCAAAAGGCGAATTACATCGGCAAACCCGAGGAGCTCCCGGAAGGAGTACTGTGAAAGTCTTAAGGTCAACAAATAATGGCGTATCGCTCTGGTGAACTGGCCAGAGTAAGCTTGTAGATGCGACTGTGGTAAAACGAGGAGCAAGTGGCAGGAGTAACTATGACTCTCTTAAGGTAGCCAAATGCCTCGTCAACAGGCGAATTCCAACGGCAAACTCGAGGAGCTCCCGGAAGGAGTACTGTGAAAGTCTTAAGGTCAACAAATAATGGCGTATCGCTTCTGGTGAACTGGCCAGAGTAAGCTTGTAGATGCGACTGTGGTAAAATGGGGAGCAAGTGGCAGGAGTAACTATGACTCTCTTAGGGTTGCCAAATAACTCGTCAAAAGGCGAATTACATCGGCAAACCCGAGGAGCTCCCGGAAGGAGTACTGTGAAAGTCTTAAGGTCAACAAATAATGGCGTATCGCTCTGGTGAACTGGCCAGAGTAAGCTTGTAGATGCGACTGTGGTAAAACGAGGAGCAAGTGGCAGGAGTAACTATGACTCTCTTAAGGTAGCCAAATGCCTCGTCAACAGGCGAATTCCAACGGCAAACTCGAGGAGCTCCCGGCAGGAGTACTGTGAAAGTCTTAAGATCAACAAATAATGGCGTATCGCTTCTGGTGAACTGGCCAGAGTAAGCTTGTAGATGCGACTGTGGTAAAATGGGGAGCAAGTGGCAGGAGTAACTATCACTCTCTTAGGGTTGCCAAATAACTCGTCAAAAGGCGAATTACATCGGCAAACCCGAGGAGCTCCCGGAAGGAGTACTGTGAAAGTCCTAAGGTCAACAAATAATGGCGTATCGCTCTGGTGAACTGGCCAGAGTAAGCTTGTAGATGCGACTGTGGTAAAACGAGGAGCAAGTGGCAGGAGTAACTATGACTCTCTTAAGGTAGCCAAATGCCTCGTCAACAGGCGAATTCCAACGGCAAACTCGAGGAGCTCCCGGCAGGAGTACTGTGAAAGTCTTAAGGTCAACAAATAATGGCGTATCGCTTCTGGTGAACTGGCCAGAGTAAGCTTGTAGATGCTACTGTGGTAAAATGGGGAGCAAGTGGCAGGAGTAACTATGACTCTCTTAGGGTTGCCAAATAACTCGTCAAAAGGCGAATTACATCGGCATACCCGAGGAGCTCCCGGAAGGAGTACTGTGAAAGTCTTAAGATCAACAAATAATGGCGTATCGCTTCTGGTGAACTAGCCAGAGTAAGCTTGTAGATGCAACTGTGGTAAAACGAGGAGCAAGTGGCAGGAGTAACTATGACTCTCTTAAGGTAGCCAAATGCCTCGTCAACAGGCGAATTCCAACGGCAAACTCGAGGAGCTCCCAGCAGGAGTACTGTGAAAGCCTTAAGGTCAACAAATAATGGCGTATCGCTTCTGGTGAACTAGCCAGAGTAAGCTTGTAGATGTGACTGTGGTAAAATGGGGAGCAAGTGGCAGGAGTAACTATGACTCTCTTAGGGTTGCCAAATGACTCGTCAAAAGGCGAATTACATCGGCAAACCCGAGGAGCTCCCGGAAGGAGTACTGTGAAAGTCTTAAGGTCAACAAATAATGGCGTATCGCTCTGGTGAACTGGCCAGAGTAAGCTTGTAGATGCGACTGTGGTAAAACGAGGAGCAAGTGGCAGGAGTAACTATGACTCTCTTAGGGTTGCCAAATAACTCGTCAAAAGGCGAATTACATCGGCATACCCGAGGAGCTCCCGGAAGGAGTACTGTGAAAGTCTTAAGGTCAACAAATAATGGCGTATCGCTCTGGTGAACTGGCCAGAGTAAGCTTGTAGATGCGACTGTGGTAAAACGAGGAGCAAGTGGCAGGAGTAACTATGACTCTCTTAAGGTAGCCAAATGCCTCGTCAACAGGCGAATTCCAACGGCAAACTCGAGTAGCTCCCAGCAGGAGTACTGTGAAAGCCTTAAGGTCAACAAATAATGGCGTATCGCTTCTGGTGAACTAGCCAGAGTAAGCTTGTAGATGTGACTGTGGTAAAATGGGGAGCAAGTGGCAGGAGTAACTATGACTCTCTTAGGGTTGCCAAATAACTCGTCAAAAGGCGAATTACATCGGCAAACCCGAGGAGCTCCCGGAAGGAGTACTGTGAAAGTCTTAAGATCAACAAATAATGGCGTATCGCTTCTGGTGAACTAGCCAGAGTAAGCTTGTAGATGCGACTGTGGTAAAACGAGGAGCAAGTGGCAGGAGTAACTATGACTCTCTTAAGGTAGCCAAATGCCTCGTCAACAGGCGAATTCCAACGGCAAACTCGAGGAGCTCCCGGAAGGAGTACTGTGAAAGTCTTAAGGTCAACAAATAATGGCGTATCGCTCAGGTGAACTGGCCAGAGTAAGCTTGTAGATGCGACTGTGGTAAAATGGGGAGCAAGTGGCAGGAGTAACTATGACTCTCTTAAGGTAGCCAAATGCCTCGTCAACAGGAGAATTCCAACGGCAAACTCGAGGAGCTCCCGGCAGGAGTACTGTGAAAGTCTTAAGGACAACAAATAATGGCGTATCGCTTCTGGTGAACTAGCCAGAGTAAGCTTGTAGATGTGACTGTGGTAAAATGGGGAGCAAGTGGCAGGAGTAACTATGACTCTCTTAGGGTTGCCAAATGACTCGTCAAAAGGCGAATTACATCGGCAAACCCGAGGAGCTCCCGGCAGGAGTACTGTGAAAGTCTTAAGGACAACAAATAATGGCGTATCGGCTCTGGTGAACTAGCCAGAGTAAGCTTGTAGATGTGACTGTGGTAAAATGGGGAGCAAGTGGCAGGAGTAACTATGACTCTCTTAGGGTTGCCAAATGACTCGTCAAAAGGCGAATTACATCGGCAAACCCGAGGAGCTCCCGGACGGAGTACTGTGAAAGTCTTAAGGTCAACAAATAATGGCGTATCGCTCTGGTGAACTGGCCAGAGTAAGCTTGTAGATGCGACTGTGGTAAAACGAGGAGCAAGTGGCAGGAGTAACTATGACTCTCTTAAGGTAGCCAAATGCCTCGTCAACAGGCGAATTCCAACGGCAAACTCGAGGAGCTCCCGGCAGGAGTACTGTGAAAGTCTTAAGGTCAACAAATAATGGCGTATCGCTTCTGGTGAACTGGCCAGAGTAAGCTTGTAGATGCGACTGTGGTAAAATGGGGAGCAAGTGGCAGGAGTAACTATGACTCTCTTAGGGTTGCCAAATAACTCGTCAAAAGGCGAATTACATCGGCAAACCCGAGGAGCTCCCGGAAGGAGTACTGTGAAAGTCTTAAGGTCAACAAATAATGGCGTATCGCTCTGGTGAACTGGCCAGAGTAAGCTTGTAGATGCGACTGTGGTAAAACGAGGAGCAAGTGGCAGGAGTAACTATGACTCTCTTAAGGTAGCCAAATGCCTCGTCAACAGGCGAATTCCAACGGCAAACTCGAGGAGCTCCCGGCAGGAGTACTGTGAAAGTCTTAAGATCAACAAATAATGGCGTATCGCTTCTGGTGAACTGGCCAGAGTAAGCTTGTAGATGCGACTGTGGTAAAATGGGGAGCAAGTGGCAGGAGTAACTATGACTCTCTTAGGGTTGCCAAATAACTCGTCAAAAGGCGAATTACATCGGCAAACCCGAGGAGCTCCCGGAAGGAGTACTGTGAAAGTCTTAAGGTCAACAAATAATGGCGTATCGCTCTGGTGAACTGGCCAGAGTAAGCTTGTAGATGCGACTGTGGTAAAACGAGGAGCAAGTGGCAGGAGTAACTATGACTCTCTTAAGGTAGCCAAATGCCTCGTCAACAGGCGAATTCCAACGGCAAACTCGAGGAGCTCCCGGCAGGAGTACTGTGAAAGTCTTAAGGTCAACAAATAATGGCGTATCGCTTCTGGTGAACTGGCCAGAGTAAGCTTGTAGATGCTACTGTGGTAAAATGGGGAGCAAGTGGCAGGAGTAACTATGACTCTCTTAGGGTTGCCAAATAACTCGTCAAAAGGCGAATTACATCGGCATACCCGAGGAGCTCCCGGAAGGAGTACTGTGAAAGTCTTAAGATCAACAAATAATGGCGTATCGCTTCTGGTGAACTAGCCAGAGTAAGCTTGTAGATGCAACTGTGGTAAAACGAGGAGCAAGTGGCAGGAGTAACTATGACTCTCTTAAGGTAGCCAAATGCCTCGTCAACAGGCGAATTCCAACGGCAAACTCGAGGAGCTCCCAGCAGGAGTACTGTGAAAGCCTTAAGGTCAACAAATAATAGCGTATCGCTTCTGGTGAACTAGCCAGAGTAAGCTTGTAGATGTGACTGTGGTAAAATGGGGAGCAAGTGGCAGGAGTAACTATGACTCTCTTAGGGTTGCCAAATGACTCGTCAAAAGGCGAATTACATCGGCAAACCCGAGGAGCTCCCGGAAGGAGTACTGTGAAAGTCTTAAGGTCAACAAATAATGGCGTATCGCTCTGGTGAACTGGCCAGAGTAAGCTTGTAGATGCGACTGTGGTAAAACGAGGAGCAAGTGGTAGGAGTAACTATGACTCTCTTAAGGTAGCCAAATGCCTCGTCAACAGGCGAATTCCAACGGCAAACTCGAGTAGCTCCCAGCAGGAGTACTGTGAAAGCCTTAAGGTCAACAAATAATGGCGTATCGCTTCTGGTGAACTAGCCAGAGTAAGCTTGTAGATGTGACTGTGGTAAAATGGGGAGCAAGTGGCAGGAGTAACTTTGACTCTCTTAGGGTTGCCAAATAACTCGTCAAAAGGCGAATTACATCGGCATACCCGAGGAGCTCCCGGAAGGAGTACTGTGAAAGTCTTAAGATCAACAAATAATGGCGTATCGCTTCTGGTGAACTAGCCAGAGTAAGCTTGTAGATGCAACTGTGGTAAAACGAGGAGCAAGTGGCAGGAGTAACTATGACTCTCTTAAGGTAGCCAAATGCCTCGTCAACAGGCGAATTCCAACGGCAAACTCGAGGAGCTCCCAGCAGGAGTACTGTGAAAGCCTTAAGGTCAACAAATAATGGCGTATCGCTTCTGGTGAACTAGCCAGAGTAAGCTTGTAGATGTGACTGTGGTAAAATGGGGAGCAAGTGGCAGGAGTAACTATGACTCTCTTAGGGTTGCCAAATGACTCGTCAAAAGGCGAATTACATCGGCAAACCCGAGGAGCTCCCGGAAGGAGTACTGTGAAAGTCTTAAGGTCAACAAATAATGGCGTATCGCTCTGGTGAACTGGCCAGAGTAAGCTTGTAGATGCGACTGTGGTAAAACGAGGAGCAAGTGGCAGGAGTAACTATGACTCTCTTAAGGTAGCCAAATGCCTCGTCAACAGGCGAATTCCAACGGCAAACTCGAGGAGCTCCCGGCAGGAGTACTGTGAAAGTCTTAAGATCAACAAATAATGGCGTATCGCTTCTGGTGAACTGGCCAGAGTAAGCTTGTAGATGCGACTGTGGTAAAATGGGGAGCAAGTGGCAGGAGTAACTATGACTCTCTTAGGGTTGCCAAATAACTCGTCAAAAGGCGAATTACATCGGCAAACCCGATGAGCTCCCGGAAGGAGTACTGTGAAAGTCTTAAGGTCAACAAATAATGGCGTATCGCTCTGGTGAACTGGCCAGAGTAAGCTTGTAGATGCGACTGTGGTAAAACGAGGAGCAAGTGGCAGGAGTAACTATGACTCTCTTAAGGTAGCCAAATGCCTCGTCAACAGGCGAATTCCAACGGCAAACTCGAGGAGCTCCCGGCAGGAGTACTGTGAAAGTCTTAAGGTCAACAAATAATGGCGTATCGCTTCTGGTGAACTGGCCAGAGTAAGCTTGTAGATGCTACTGTGGTAAAATGGGGAGCAAGTGGCAGGAGTAACTATGACTCTCTTAGGGTTGCCAAATAACTCGTCAAAAGGCGAATTACATCGGCATACCCGAGGAGCTCCCGGAAGGAGTACTGTGAAAGTCTTAAGATCAACAAATAATGGCGTATCGCTTCTGGTGAACTAGCCAGAGTAAGCTTGTAGATGCAACTGTGGTAAAACGAGGAGCAAGTGGCAGGAGTAACTATGACTCTCTTAAGGTAGCCAAATGCCTCGTCAACAGGCGAATTCCAACGGCAAACTCGAGGAGCTCCCAGCAGGAGTACTGTGAAAGCCTTAAGGTCAACAAATAATGGCGTATCGCTTCTGGTGAACTAGCCAGAGTAAGCTTGTAGATGTGACTGTGGTAAAATCGGGAGCAAGTGGCAGGAGTAACTATGACTCTCCTTGGGTTGCCAAATGACTCGTCAAAAGGCGAATTACATCGGCAAACCCGAGGAGCTCCCGGAATAAGTACTGTGAAAGTCTTAAGGTCAACAAATAATGGCGTATCGCTCTGGTGAACTGGCCAGAGTAAGCTTGTAGATGCGACTGTGGTAAAACGAGGAGCAAGTGGCAGGAGTAACTATGACTCTCTTAAGGTAGCCAAATGCCTCGTCAACAGGCGAATTCCAACGGCAAACTCGAGGAGCTCCCGGCAGGAGTACTGTGAAAGTCTTAAGATCAACAAATAATGGCGTATCGCTTCTGGTGAACTGGCCAGAGTAAGCTTGTAGATGCGACTGTGGTAAAATGGGGAGCAAGTGGCAGGAGTAACTATGACTCTCTTAGGGTTGCCAAATAACTCGTCAAAAGGCGAATTACATCGGCAAACCCGAGGAGCTCCCGGAAGGAGTACTGTGAAAGTCTTAAGATCAACACATAATGGCGTATCGCTTCTGGTGAACTAGCCAGAGTAAGCTTGTAGATGCGACTGTGGTAAAACGAGGAGCAAGTGGCAGGAGTAACTATGACTCTCTTAAGGTAGCCAAATGCCTCGTCAACAGGCGAAATCCAACGGCAAACTCGAGGAGCTCCCGGAAGGAGTACTGTGAAAGTCTTAAGGTCAACAAATAATGGCGTATCGCTCAGGTGAACTGGCCAGAGTAAGCTTGTAGATGCGACTGTGGTAAAATGGGGAGCAAGTGGCAGGAGTAACTATGACTCTCTTAAGGTAGCCAAATGCCTCGTCAACAGGAGAATTCCAACGGCAAACTCGAGGAGCTCCCGGCAGGAGTACTGTGAAAGTCTAAAGGACAACAAATAATGGCGTATCGCTTCTGGTGAACTAGCCAGAGTAAGCTTGTAGATGTGACTGTGGTAAAATGGGGAGCAAGTGGCAGGAGTAACTATGACTCTCTTAGGGTTGCCAAATGACTCGTCAAAAGGCGAATTACATCGGCAAACCCGAGGAGCTCCCGGACGGAGTACTGTGAAAGTCTTAAGGTCAACAAATAATGGCGTATCGCTCTGGTGAACTGGCCAGAGTAAGCTTGTAGATGCGACTGTGGTAAAACGAGGAGCAAGTGGCAGGAGTAACTATGACTCTCTCAATGGGAAATCCTAGCTCTGGCCTTCACGTGGCGAGAGTCGTAAGGGGAGCCGAGGGGAGGCACAGAACTCTGTGCCTTCTCAGAGCTTTCCGACCGACAGAGCAGGGTGAACTTTCGGGGCTTGGGGGTTGCCGCCCCCCCTGCCCTTGTTTCAGCTGGCCCCAATAACAAGAAGAAACCAGGTAGCGGTGCTCCCACAGGAGCCGCCGCGCCAGTTGTTGGGTCAGCATCCGACGCTGCCAGTTCGGGTCGAGCCGCAGTGTCTGCCGTCGCGTGTCCAGAGTGCCACCGGACCTTCACCACCAAGTCAGGTCTTGGTGTACATCGTCGCCGTGCCCATCCTGCCGCAGCCAATGCAGAGGTGACCACCGAGAGGGTAAAGGCCAGGTGGTCAAGTGAAGAGCTCCTACGCCTGGCCCACTCTGAGGCAGTACTTACGCTTAAGGGCACCCGGTTCCTAAACCAAGAACTTGTAAAGGCTTTCCCGAATCGTTCCGTTGAGTCCATTAAAGGACAACGTCGTGGAACAGCCTATAGGAACCAGGTGGCCGAGTTTGTTGCTGCCCTCTCTGCTGTTGGGGTGGGGTCACCTCAACCAGTTGCAGCTGTGGAGCCTGCAAGTTCCTGTGCAGCACCCCCCTCCATGTCTATAGCTGTTGATACAGTCGACCAGGCTGTCTGGTCGGCTCTGGCAGCCCTGCCGTCGTCTGGGCCGAAATTTAGTGCAGTTGATGACATCCTGGCGCTCGGGCCCACTACATCTGCCTCAATCATTATGGGCATGCTATCGGCTGCCCTTGATGCCATTGGCAGCAAGGAGCCATCGCCCAACCCTGTTGCCCCCCGCCAGGTGTCAGAGCCACGAGGGACGAAGCGGGCCCAGCGGAGGAGGGACTATGCCCTCTGTCAGCGGGCCTTCTCAAAGAGTGCTGCTCGCTGCATCGGCGGCCTTCTGGACGGAACGCTCCTTCACCCACCACCTGCTATTCCTGGGTTGGTGGAGTTTTGGAAGGACCTCTTCACCCGGCGACCATCTGGCCGGGTGGACCGTCTGGAGGGTCGGCTTTTGCCTTCCTCCATCGAGATTCCCTTTGAACAACTGTGGGCCCCTATTACGATGGAGGAAGTTGCTGCAGCGCTCCCCCCTCGTCGCTCTGCTGCAGGCCCAGATCGACTGACACCGGCCCAGATTCGCCGTATACCCCGTGAGGTCCTCCTCAAAATTCTTAACCTTTTCCTTTTGACCCGTCGCCTCCCATCCCGTCTTCTCCAAGCCCGTACATCCCTGTTGCCTAAGAAGGCCGCCCCAGCATCCCCCGCTGACTTCCGTCCGATCACGGTTTGCTCAGTCCTCGCTAGGGTCTTCCATAAGATCCTGGCGGGGCGTCTGATGCGGACCTGTGTGCTGGACGGGCGTCAGCGGGCCTTCCTTCCTCAGGATGGGATGCTGCACAACACGTTCCTGTTGGACTTGGCGATGACTCAGGCCAGGGTGAACTGTCGCTCTCTCTATGTCGCGTCCCTGGATGTGTCCAAGGCATTCGACTCCTTAGACCATGGTGCCCTGAGGCCCGCCCTGAGGGCACATGGTCTACCTGACGAGTTCATTGGATACATCCTGGGATGCTACGAGGACGGGGTGACGATGATCTCTGGTCCTGGGAAGTCGCTGGGCCCAGTGCGGCCTTCAAGAGGTGTTAGGCAGGGTGATCCACTCTCTCCCATCCTTTTTAACCTTTCCTTGGACCTCGTGCTTGCTCGCCTCCCAGAATACATTGGTGCCAACGTGATGGGACGACGCCTCAACGCTGCGGCTTTTGCTGATGACCTCCTGCTGTTCGCTGAAACTCCAGGAGGGCTCCAGGACCTTATCGATGCAGCAACATCTGCCCTTGGGGACCTCGGTCTCCAACTTAATCCCGGAAAGTGCTTCACTCTCGCCCTCGCTGCGTCTGGCCGCGAGAAGAAGATCAAGGTCGATGACACCGCGACCTTCAGGGCTGGGTACACCATCCTCCCAGCCCTGGCGATTGAGAGCACTTTCCGGTATCTTGGTCTGGAGTTCTCCACGAGTGGATGCAGCCTCTTCCATCCGAGGCGGGAGGTCGAGCGACAGTTGAGCGTCCTGTCCAAGGCACCACTCAAACCACAACAGCGTCTTCATGCCCTCAGAACGGTCATTCTGCCAGGAATCCACCATGGCTTGGCCCTTTCGAGGACCCGCCTAGGAGCCCTGTCAGCAATGGACACCACCATCCGCACAGCGATTAGATCTTGGCTGTGCCTGCCAGCGGACGTCCCTGTTGGCTACTTCCATGCCCCTGTTTCATCTGGGGGACTGGGAGTGCCATCAGCCCGCTGGCTTGGGCCTCTCCTGCGGCGGAACCGGCTCGCGAAGATGCGGGCACTGGGTGTCCTGTCTGACGGGGCAGCAGATGACGTTCTGGGGCGTGAGATTGGGAGGCTTGAGCAGCACCTACGGGGTAACAACATGGTAATACGAACTACAAACCAAATGGGCCGGATGTGGGCTGAACGGCTGCATCTGTCGGTGGACGGCGCCGCCCTTAAGAAGTCTGCCCGAACACCAGGGCAGCATAGCTGGGTCGATAACCCACGACTAGCTATCACAGGCCGCGACTTCATCTCCTGCATCCGAACTAGGATCAATGCCCTTCCAACCCGGGCACGGTTGCAGCGAGGTCGTGCTGGTGACACTAACTGCCGGGCTGGCTGCATCGCTAAGGAAACTGCGAATCACGTTGTCCAGCATTGCTTCAGAAGCCATAACGCACGTGTGAAGCGACACAACGCCCTGGCGTCCTATATCGCGCAGGGACTTCGTCGCAGGGGCTTCGACGTTCATCTGGAGCCCCACCTCAGGACATCCGAGGGGCTGAAGAAGCCGGACATCGTGGCAGTTCGTGGCGATGCAGCCCATATCATCGATGCCCAGGTGGTTGGCGTCAACCTTGACGTCGATGAGTGTCACCAGCAGAAGGTCGCGGTCTACGATAGGGAAGCCGTCCACCAGGCAGTTAGGAACCAGGTCCCAGCAGCCAAAAACATCAACACCTCTTCAGCTACCATCTCATGGAGGGGGGTGTGGTCACCTGCATCTGCACAGGACCTGCGGCAGCTTGGGTTTAAGAACTGCGACCTCGCGACGATGTCTACAAGAGCACTCATCGGGACTGTGATGGCGGCGCGGCGGTTTGACACCATGACTGCCGTACGAGGCACGATGCACCGGACTGGTGTCGGGTGATGGCCCAATTTTATGTTTCTACGCTGCTGCCTGGCGTCTATCCTCAGGCACAACACCATCTATATTCACGTCTCTTCCTGTATGTCTAATGTTTGTGTTTGTTTATGTCATTTGTAAACCCACTCTGTGGGTATCTTTTCTGTTTGTATGTTCACCTAAGACGTGAATAAAGACGGCTGAAATAGCCAAATGCCTCGTCAACAGGCGAATTCCAACGGCAAACTCGAGGAGCTCCCGGCAGGATTACTGTGAAAGTCTTAAGGTCAACAAATAATGGCGTATCGCTTCTGGTGAACTGGCCAGAGTAAGCTTGTAGATGCGACTGTGGTAAAATGGGGAGCAAGTGGCAGGAGTAACTATGACTCTCTTAGGGTTGCCAAATAACTCGTCAAAAGGCGAATTACATCGGCATACCCGAGGAGCTCCCGGAAGGAGTACTGTGAAAGTCTTAAGATCAACAAATAATGGCGTATCGCTTCTGGTGAACTAGCCAGAGTAAGCTTGTAGATGCAACTGTGGTAAAACGAGGAGCAAGTGGCAGGAGTAACTATGACTCTCTTAAGGTAGCCAAATGCCTCGTCAACAGGCGAATTCCAACGGCAAACTCGAGGAGCTCCCGGAAGGAGTACTGTGAAAGTCTTAAGGTCAACAAATAATGGCGTATCGCTCAGGTGAACTGGCCAGAGTAAGCTTGTAGATGCGACTGTGGTAAAATGGGGAGCAAGTGGCAGGAGTAACTATGACTCTCTTAAGGTAGCCAAATGCCTCGTCAACAGGAGAATTCCAACGGCAAACTCGAGGAGCTCCCGGCAGGAGTACTGTGAAAGTCTTAAGGACAACAAATAATGGCGTATCGCTTCTGGTGAACTGGCCAGAGTAAGCTTGTAGATGCTACTGTGGTAAAATGGGGAGCAAGTGGCAGGAGTAACTATGACTCTCTTAGGGTTGCCAAATAACTCGTCAAAAGGCGAATTACATCGGCATTCCCGAGGAGCTCCCGGAAGGAGTACTGTGAAAGTCTTAAGATCAACAAATAATGGCGTATCGCTTCTGGTGAACTAGCCAGAGTAAGCTTGTAGATGCAACTGTGGTAAAACGAGGAGCAAGTGGCAGGAGTAACTATGACTCTCTTAAGGTAGCCAAATGCCTCGTCAACAGGCGAATTCCAACGGCAAACTCGAGGAGCTCCCAGCAGGAGTACTGTGAAAGCCTTAAGGTCAACAAATAATGGCGTATCGCTTCTGGTGAACTAGCCAGAGTAAGCTTGTAGATGTGACTGTGGTAAAATCGGGAGCAAGTGGCAGGAGTAACTATGACTCTCTTAGGGTTGCCAAATGACTCGTCAAAAGGCGAATTACATCGGCAAACCCGAGGAGCTCCCGGAATAAGTACTGTGAAAGTCTTAAGGTCAACAAATAATGGCGTATCGCTCTGGTGAACTGGCCAGAGTAAGCTTGTAGATGCGACTGTGGTAAAACGAGGAGCAAGTGGCAGGAGTAACTATGACTCTCTTAAGGTAGCCAAATGCCTCGTCAACAGGCGAATTCCAACGGCAAACTCGAGGAGCTCCCGGCAGGAGTACTGTGAAAGTCTTAAGATCAACAAATAATGGCGTATCGCTTCTGGTGAACTGGCCAGAGTAAGCTTGTAGATGCGACTGTGGTAAAATGGGGAGCAAGTGGCAGGAGTAACTATGACTCTCTTAGGGTTGCCAAATAACTCGTCAAAAGGCGAATTACATCGGCAAACCCGAGGAGCTCCCGGAAGGAGTACTGTGAAAGTCTTAAGATCAACAAATAATGGCGTATCGCTTCTGGTGAACTAGCCAGAGTAAGCTTGTAGATGCGACTGTGGTAAAACGAGGAGCAAGTGGCAGGAGTAACTATGACTCTCTTAAGGTAGCCAAATGCCTCGTCAACAGGCGAAATCCAACGGCAAACTCGAGGAGCTCCCGGAAGGAGTACTGTGAAAGTCTTAAGGTCAACAAATAATGGCGTATCGCTCAGGTGAACTGGCCAGAGTAAGCTTGTAGATGCGACTGTGGTAAAATGGGGAGCAAGTGGCAGGAGTAACTATGACTCTCTTAAGGTAGCCAAATGCCTCGTCAACAGGAGAATTCCAACGGCAAACTCGAGGAGCTCCCGGCAGGAGTACTGTGAAAGTCTTAAGGACAACAAATAATGGCGTATCGCTTCTGGTGAACTAGCCAGAGTAAGCTTGTAGATGTGACTGTGGTAGAATGGGGAGCAAGTGGCAGGAGTAACTATGACTCCCTTAGGGTTGCCAAATGACTCGTCAAAAGGCGAATTACATCGGCAAACCCGAGGAGCTCCCGGACGGGGTACTGTGAAAGTCTTAAGGTCAACAAATAATGGCGTATCGCTCTGGTGAACTGGCCAGAGTAAGCTTGTAGATGCGACTGTGGTAAAACGAGGAGCAAGTGGCAGGAGTAACTATGACTCTCTTAAGGTAGCCAAATGCCTCGTCAACAGGCGAATTCCAACGGCAAACTCGAGGAGCTCCCGGCAGGAGTACTGTGAAAGTCTTAAGGTCAACAAATAATGGCGTATCGCTTCTGGTGAACTGGCCAGAGTAAGCTTGTAGATGCGACTGTGGTAAAATGGGGAGCAAGTGGCAGGAGTATCTATGACTCTCTTAGGGTTGCCAAATAACTCGTCAAAAGGCGAATTACATCGGCAAACCCGAGGAGCTCCCGGAAGGAGTACTGTGAAAGTCTTAAGGTCAACAAATAATGGCGTATCGCTCTGGTGAACTGGCCAGAGTAAGCTTGTAGATGCGACTGTGGTAAAACGAGGAGCAAGTGGCAGGAGTAACTATGACTCTCTTAAGGTAGCCAAATGCCTCGTCAACAGGCGAATTCCAACGGCAAACTCGAGGAGCTCCCGGCAGGAGTACTGTGAAAGTCTTAAGGTCAACAAATAATGGCGTATCGCTTCTGGTGAACTGGTCAGAGTAAGCTTGTAGATGCTACTGTGGTAAAATGGGGAGCAAGTGGCAGGAGTAACTATGACTCTCTTAGGGTTGCCAAATAACTCGTCAAAAGGCGAATTACATCGGCAAACCCGAGGAGCTCCCGGAAGGAGTACTGTGAAAGTCTTAAGATCAACAAATAATGGCGTATCGCTTCTGGTGAACTAGCCAGAGTAAGCTTGTAGATGCAACTGTGGTAAAACGAGGAGCAAGTGGCAGGAGTAACTATGACTCTCTTAAGGTAGCCAAATGCCTCGTCAACAGGCGAATTCCAACGGCAAACTCGAGGAGCTCCCGGAAGGAGTACTGTGAAAGTCTTAAGGTCAACAAATAATGGCGTATCGCTCAGGTGAACTGGCCAGAGTAAGCTTGTAGATGCGACTGTGGTAAAATGGGGAGCAAGTGGCAGGAGTAACTATGACTCTCTTAAGGTAGCCAAATGCCTCGTCAACAGGAGAATTCCAACGGCAAACTCGAGGAGCTCCCGGCAGGAGTACTGTGAAAGTCTTAAGGACAACAAATAATGGCGTATCGCTTCTGGTGAACTAGCCAGAGTAAGCTTGTAGATGTGACTGTGGTAAAATGGGGAGCAAGTGGCAGGAGTAACTATGACTCTCTTAGGGTTGCCAAATGACTCGTCAAAAGGCGAATTACATCGGCAAACCCGAGGAGCTCCCGGCAGGAGTACTGTGAAAGTCTTAAGGACAACAAATAATGGCGTATCGCTTCTGGTGAACTAGCCAGAGTAAGCTTGTAGATGTGACTGTGGTAAAATGGGGAGCAAGTGGCAGGAGTAACTATGACTCTCTTAGGGTTGCCAAATGACTCGTCAAAAGGCGAATTACATCGGCAAACCCGAGGAGCTCCCGGACGGAGTACTGTGAAAGTCTTAAGGTCAACAAATAATGGCGTATCGCTCTGGTGAACTGGCCAGAGTAAGCTTGTAGATGCGACTGTGGTAAAACGAGGAGCAAGTGGCAGGAGTAACTATGACTCTCTTAAGGTAGCCAAATGCCTCGTCAACAGGCGAATTCCAACGGCAAACTCGAGGAGCTCCCGGCAGGAGTACTGTGAAAGTCTTAAGGTCAACAAATAATGGCGTATCGCTTCTGGTGAACTGGCCAGAGTAAGCTTGTAGATGCGACTGTGGTAAAATGGGGAGCAAGTGGCAGGAGTAACTATGACTCTCTTAGGGTTGCCAAATAACTCGTCAAAAGGCGAATTACATCGGCAAACCCGAGGAGCTCCCGGAAGGAGTACTGTGAAAGTCTTAAGGTCAACAAATAATGGCGTATCGCTCTGGTGAACTGGCCAGAGTAAGCTTGTAGATGCGACTGTGGTAAAACGAGGAGCAAGTGGCAGGAGTAACTATGACTCTCTTAAGGTAGCCAAATGCCTCGTCAACAGGCGAATTCCAACGGCAAACTCGAGGAGCTCCCGGCAGGAGTACTGTGAAAGTCTTAAGGTCAACAAATAATGGCGTATCGCTTCTGGTGAACTGGCCAGAGTAAGCTTGTAGATGCGACTGTGGTAAAATGGGGAGCAAGTGGCAGGAGTAACTATGACTCTCTTAGGGTTGCCAAATAACTCGTCAAAAGGCGAATTACATCGGCAAACCCGAGGAGCTCCCGGAAGGAGTACTGTGAAAGTCTTAAGATCAACAAATAATGGCGTATCGCTTCTGGTGAACTAGCCAGAGTAAGCTTGTAGATGCGACTGTGGTAAAACGAGGAGCAAGTGGCAGGAGTAACTATGACTCTCTTAAGGTAGCCAAATGCCTCGTCAACAGGCGAAATCCAACGGCAAACTCGAGGAGCTCCCGGAAGGAGTACTGTGAAAGTCTTAAGGTCAACAAATAATGGCGTATCGCTCAGGTGAACTGGCCAGAGTAAGCTTGTAGATGCGACTGTGGTAAAATGGGGAGCAAGTGGCAGGAGTAACTATGACTCTCTTAAGGTAGCCAAATGCCTCGTCAACAGGAGAATTCCAACGGCAAACTCGAGGAGCTCCCGGCAGGAGTACTGTGAAAGTCTTAAGGACAACAAATAATGGCGTATCGCTTCTGGTGAACTAGCCAGAGTAAGCTTGTAGATGTGACTGTGGTAGAATGGGGAGCAAGTGGCAGGAGTAACTATGACTCCCTTAGGGTTGCCAAATGACTCGTCAAAAGGCGAATTACATCGGCAAACCCGAGGAGCTCCCGGACGGGGTACTGTGAAAGTCTTAAGGTCAACAAATAATGGCGTATCGCTCTGGTGAACTGGCCAGAGTAAGCTTGTAGATGCGACTGTGGTAAAACGAGGAGCAAGTGGCAGGAGTAACTATGACTCTCTTAAGGTAGCCAAATGCCTCGTCAACAGGCGAATTCCAACGGCAAACTCGAGGAGCTCCCGGCAGGAGTACTGTGAAAGTCTTAAGGTCAACAAATAATGGCGTATCGCTTCTGGTGAACTGGCCAGAGTAAGCTTGTAGATGCGACTGTGGTAAAATGGGGAGCAAGTGGCAGGAGTATCTATGACTCTCTTAGGGTTGCCAAATAACTCGTCAAAAGGCGAATTACATCGGCAAACCCGAGGAGCTCCCGGAAGGAGTACTGTGAAAGTCTTAAGGTCAACAAATAATGGCGTATCGCTCTGGTGAACTGGCCAGAGTAAGCTTGTAGATGCGACTGTGGTAAAACGAGGAGCAAGTGGCAGGAGTAACTATGACTCTCTTAAGGTAGCCAAATGCCTCGTCAACAGGCGAATTCCAACGGCAAACTCGAGGAGCTCCCGGCAGGAGTACTGTGAAAGTCTTAAGGTCAACAAATAATGGCGTATCGCTTCTGGTGAACTGGTCAGAGTAAGCTTGTAGATGCTACTGTGGTAAAATGGGGAGCAAGTGGCAGGAGTAACTATGACTCTCTTAGGGTTGCCAAATAACTCGTCAAAAGGCGAATTACATCGGCAAACCCGAGGAGCTCCCGGAAGGAGTACTGTGAAAGTCTTAAGATCAACAAATAATGGCGTATCGCTTCTGGTGAACTAGCCAGAGTAAGCTTGTAGATGCAACTGTGGTAAAACGAGGAGCAAGTGGCAGGAGTAACTATGACTCTCTTAAGGTAGCCAAATGCCTCGTCAACAGGCGAATTCCAACGGCAAACTCGAGGAGCTCCCGGAAGGAGTACTGTGAAAGTCTTAAGGTCAACAAATAATGGCGTATCGCTCAGGTGAACTGGCCAGAGTAAGCTTGTAGATGCGACTGTGGTAAAATGGGGAGCAAGTGGCAGGAGTAACTATGACTCTCTTAAGGTAGCCAAATGCCTCGTCAACAGGAGAATTCCAACGGCAAACTCGAGGAGCTCCCGGCAGGAGTACTGTGAAAGTCTTAAGGACAACAAATAATGGCGTATCGCTTCTGGTGAACTAGCCAGAGTAAGCTTGTAGATGTGACTGTGGTAAAATGGGGAGCAAGTGGCAGGAGTAACTATGACTCTCTTAGGGTTGCCAAATGACTCGTCAAAAGGCGAATTACATCGGCAAACCCGAGGAGCTCCCGGCAGGAGTACTGTGAAAGTCTTAAGGACAACAAATAATGGCGTATCGCTTCTGGTGAACTAGCCAGAGTAAGCTTGTAGATGTGACTGTGGTAAAATGGGGAGCAAGTGGCAGGAGTAACTATGACTCTCTTAGGGTTGCCAAATGACTCGTCAAAAGGCGAATTACATCGGCAAACCCGAGGAGCTCCCGGACGGAGTACTGTGAAAGTCTTAAGGTCAACAAATAATGGCGTATCGCTCTGGTGAACTGGCCAGAGTAAGCTTGTAGATGCGACTGTGGTAAAACGAGGAGCAAGTGGCAGGAGTAACTATGACTCTCTTAAGGTAGCCAAATGCCTCGTCAACAGGCGAATTCCAACGGCAAACTCGAGGAGCTCCCGGCAGGAGTACTGTGAAAGTCTTAAGGTCAACAAATAATGGCGTATCGCTTCTGGTGAACTGGCCAGAGTAAGCTTGTAGATGCGACTGTGGTAAAATGGGGAGCAAGTGGCAGGAGTAACTATGACTCTCTTAGGGTTGCCAAATAACTCGTCAAAAGGCGAATTACATCGGCAAACCCGAGGAGCTCCCGGAAGGAGTACTGTGAAAGTCTTAAGGTCAACAAATAATGGCGTATCGCTCTGGTGAACTGGCCAGAGTAAGCTTGTAGATGCGACTGTGGTAAAACGAGGAGCAAGTGGCAGGAGTAACTATGACTCTCTTAAGGTAGCCAAATGCCTCGTCAACAGGCGAATTCCAACGGCAAACTCGAGGAGCTCCCGGCAGGAGTACTGTGAAAGTCTTAAGGTCAACAAATAATGGCGTATCGCTTCTGGTGAACTGGCCAGAGTAAGCTTGTAGATGCGACTGTGGTAAAATGGGGAGCAAGTGGCAGGAGTAACTATGACTCTCTTAGGGTTGCCAAATAACTCGTCAAAAGGCGAATTACATCGGCATACCCGAGGAGCTCCCGGACGGAGTACTGTGAAAGTCTTAAGGTCAACAAATAATGGCGTATCGCTCTGGTGAACTGGCCAGAGTAAGCTTGTAGATGCGACTGTGGTAAAACGAGGAGCAAGTGGCAGGAGTAACTATGACTCTCTTAAGGTAGCCAAATGCCTCGTCAACAGGCGAATTCCAACGGCAAACTCGAGGAGCTCCCGGCAGGAGTACTGTGAAAGTCTTAAGGTCAACAAATAATGGCGTATCGCTTCTGGTGAACTGGCCAGAGTAAGCTTGTAGATGCGACTGTGGTAAAATGGGGAGCAAGTGGCAGGAGTAACTATGACTCTCTTAGGGTTGCCAAATAACTCGTCAAAAGGCGAATTACATCGGCAAACCCGAGGAGCTCCCGGAAGGAGTACTGTGAAAGTCTTAAGGTCAACAAATAATGGCGTATCGCTCTGGTGAACTGGCCAGAGTAAGCTTGTAGATGCGACTGTGGTAAAACGAGGAGCAAGTGGCAGGAGTAACTATGACTCTCTTAAGGTAGCCAAATGCCTCGTCAACAGGCGAATTCCAACGGCAAACTCGAGGAGCTCCCGGCAGGAGTACTGTGAAAGTCTTAAGGTCAACAAATAATGGCGTATCGCTTCTGGTGAACTGGTCAGAGTAAGCTTGTAGATGCTACTGTGGTAAAATGGGGAGCAAGTGGCAGGAGTAACTAAGACTCTCTTAGGGTTGCCAAATAACTCGTCAAAAGGCGAATTACATCGGCATACCCGAGGAGCTCCCGGAAGGAGTACTGTGAAAGTCTTAAGATCAACAAATAATGGCGTATCGCTTCTGGTGAACTAGCCAGAGTAAGCTTGTAGATGCAACTGTGGTAAAACGAGGAGCAAGTGGCAGGAGTAACTATGACTCTCTTAAGGTAGCCAAATGCCTCGTCAACAGGCGAATTCCAACGGCAAACTCGAGGAGCTCCCGGAAGGAGTACTGTGAAAGTCTTAAGGTCAACAAATAATGGCGTATCGCTCAGGTGAACTGGCCAGAGTAAGCTTGTAGATGCGACTGTGGTAAAATGGGGAGCAAGTGGCAGGAGTAACTATGACTCTCTTAAGGTAGCCAAATGCCTCGTCAACAGGAGAATTCCAACGGCAAACTCGAGGAGCTCGCGGCAGGAGTACTGTGAAAGTCTTAAGGACAACAAATAATGGCGTATCGCTTCTGGTGAACTAGCCAGAGTAAGCTTGTAGATGTGACTGTGGTAAAATGGGGAGCAAGTGGCAGGAGTAACTATGACTCTCTTAGGGTTGACAAATGACTCGTCAAAAGGCGAATTACATCGGCAAACCCGAGGAGCTCCCGGCAGGAGTACTGTGAAAGTCTTAAGGACAACAAATAATGGCGTATCGCTTCTGGTGAACTAGCCAGAGTAAGCTTGTAGATGTGACTGTGGTAAAATGGGGAGCAAGTGGCAGGAGTAACTATGACTCTCTTAGGGTTGCCAAATGACTCGTCAAAAGGCGAATTACATCGGCAAACCCGAGGAGCTCCCGGACGGAGTACTGTGAAAGTCTTAAGGTCAACAAATAATGGCGTATCGCTCTGGTGAACTGGCCAGAGTAAGCTTGTAGATGCGACTGTGGTAAAACGAGGAGCAAGTGGCAGGAGTAACTATGACTCTCTTAAGGTAGCCAAATGCCTCGTCAACAGGCGAATTCCAACGGCAAACTCGAGGAGCTCCCGGCAGGAGTACTGTGAAAGTCTTAAGGTCAACAAATAATGGCGTATCGCTTCTGGTGAACTGGCCAGAGTAAGCTTGTAGATGCGACTGTGGTAAAATGGGGAGCAAGTGGCAGGAGTAACTATGACTCTCTTAGGGTTGCCAAATGACTCGTCAAAAGGCGAATTACATCGGCAAACCCGAGGAGCTCCCGGAAGGAGTACTGTGAAAGTCTTAAGGTCAACAAATAATGGCGTATCGCTCTGGTGAACTGGCCAGAGTAAGCTTGTAGATGCGACTGTGGTAAAACGAGGAGCAAGTGGCAGGAGTAACTATGACTCTCTTAAGGTAGCCAAATGCCTCGTCAACAGGCGAATTCCAACGGCAAACTCGAGGAGCTCCCGGCAGGAGTACTGTGAAAGTCTTAAGGTCAACAAATAATGGCGTATCGCTTCTGGTGAACTGGCCAGAGTAAGCTTGTAGATGCGACTGTGGTAAAATGGGGAGCAAGTGGCAGGAGTAACTATGACTCTCTTAGGGTTGCCAAATAACTCGTCAAAAGGCGAATTACATCGGCAAACCCGAGGAGCTCCCGGAAGGAGTACTGTGAATGTCTTAAGATCAACAAATAATGGCGTATCGCTTCTGGTGAACTAGCCAGAGTAAGCTTGTAGATGCGACTGTGGTAAAACGAGGAGCAAGTGGCAGGAGTAACTATGACTCTCGTAAGGTAGCCAAATGCCTCGTCAACAGGCGAATTCCAACGGCAAACTCGAGGAGCTCCCGGCAGGAGTACTGTGAAAGTCTTAAGATCAACAAATAATGGCGTATCGCTTCTGGTGAACTAGCCAGAGTAAGCTTGTAGATGCGACTGTGGTAAAACGAGGAGCAAGTGGCAGGAGTAACTATGACTCTCTTAAGGTAGCCAAATGCCTCGTCAACAGGCGAATTCCAACGGCAAACTCGAGGAGCTCCCGGCAGGAGTACTGTGAAAGTCTTAAGGTCAACAAATAATGGCGTATCGCTTCTGGTGAACTGGCCAGGGTAAGCTTGTAGATGCGACTGTGGTAAAACGAGGAGCAAGTGGCAGGAGTAACTATGACTCTCTTAAGGTAGCCAAATGCATCGTCAACAGGCGAATTCCAACGGCAAACTCGAGGAGCTCCCGGCAGGAGTACTGCGAATGTCTTAAGGACAACAAATAATGGCGTGTCGCTTCTGGTGAACTAGCCAGAGTAAGCTTGTAGATGTGACTGTGGTAAAATGGGGAGCAAGTGGCAGGAGTAACTATGACTCTCTTAGGGTTGCCAAATGACTCGTCAAAAGGCGAATTACATCGGCAAACCCGAGGAGCTCCCGGAAGGAGTACTGTGAAAGTCTTAAGGTCAACAAATAATGGCGTATCGCTCTGGTGAACTGGCCAGAGTAAGCTTGTAGATGCGACTGTGGTAAAATGGGGAGCAAGTGGCAGGAGTAACTATGACTCTCTTAGGGTTGCCAAATAACTCGTCAAAAGGCGAATTACATCGGCAAACCCGAGGAGCTCCCGGAAGGAGTACTGTGAAAGTCTTAAGGTCAACAAATAATGGCGTATCGCTCTGGTGAACTGGCCAGAGTAAGCTTGTAGATGCGACTGTGGTAAAACGAGGAGCAAGTGGCAGGAGTAACTATGACTCTCTTAAGGTAGCCAAATGCCTCGTCAACAGGCGAATTCCAACGGCAAACTCGAGGAGCTCCCGGCAGGAGTACTGTGAAAGTCTTAAGGTCAACAAATAATGTCGTATCGCTTCTGGTGAACTGGCCAGAGTAAGCTTGTAGATGCGACTGTGGTAAAATGGGGAGCAAGTGGCAGGAGTAACTATGACTCTGTTAGGGTTGCCAAATAACTCGTCAAAAGGCGAATTACATCGGCAAACCCGAGGAGCTCCCGGAAGGAGTACTGTGAATGTCTTAAGATCAACAAATAATGGCGTATCGCTTCTGGTGAACTAGCCAGAGTAAGCTTGTAGATGCGACTGTGGTAAAACGAGGAGCAAGTGGCAGGAGTAACTATGACTCTCTTAAGGTAGCCAAATGCCTCGTCAACAGGCGAATTCCAACGGCAAACTCGAGGAGCTCCCGGCAGGAGTACTGTGAAAGTCTTAAGGTCAACAAATAATGGCGTATTGCTTCTGGTGAACTGGCCAGAGGAAGCTTGTAGATGCGACTGTGGTAAAACGAGGAGCAAGTGGCAGGAGTAACTATGACTCTCTTAAGGTAGCCAAATGCCTCGTCAACAGGCGAATTCCAACGGCAAACTCGAGGAGCTCCCGGCAGGAGTACTGCGAAAGTCTTAAGGACAACAAATAATGGCGTATCGCTTCTGGTGAACTAGCCAGAGTAAGCTTGTAGATGTGACTGTGGTAAAATGCGGAGCAAGTGGCAGGAGTAACTATGACTCTCTTAGGGTTGCCAAATGACTCGTCAAAAGGCGAATTACATCGGCAAACCCGAGGAGCTCCCGGAAGGAGTACTGTGAAAGTCTTAAGGTCAACAAATAATGGCGTATCGCTCTGGTGAACTGGCCAGAGTAAGCTTGTAGATGCGACTGTGGTAAAACGAGGAGCAAGTGGCAGGAGTAACTATGACTCTCTTAAGGTAGCCAAATGCCTCGTCAACAGGCGAATTCCAACGGCAAACTCGAGGAGCTCCCGGCAGGAGTACTGTGAAAGTCTTAAGGTCAACAAATAATGGCGTATCGCTTCTGGTGAACTGGCCAGAGTAAGCTTGTAGATGCGACTGTGGTAAAATGGGGAGCAAGTGGCAGGAGTAACTATGACTCTCTTAGGGTTGCCAAATAACTCGTCAAAAGGCGAATTACATCGGCAAACCCGAGGAGCTCCCGGAAGGAGTACTGTGAAAGTCTTAAGATCAACAAATAATGGCGTATCGCTTCTGGTGAACTAGCCAGAGTAAGCTTGTAGATGCGACTGTGGTAAAACGAGGAGCAAGTGGCAGGAGTAACTATGACTCTCTTAAGGTAGCCAAATGCCTCGTCAACAGGCAAATTCCAACGGCAAACTCGAGGAGCTCCCGGAAGGAGTACTGTGAAAGTCTTAAGGTCAACAAATAATGGCGTATCGCTCTGGTGAACTGGCCAGAGTAAGCTTGTAGATGCGACTGTGGTAAAACGAGGAGCAAGTGGCAGGAGTAACTATGACTCTCTTAAGGTAGCCAAATGCCTCGTCAACAGGCGAATTCCAACGGCAAACTCGAGGAGCTCCCGGCAGGAGTACTGTGAAAGTCTTAAGGTCAACAAATAATGGCGTATCGCTTCTGGTGAACTGGCCAGAGTAAGCTTGTAGATGCGACTGTGGTAAAATGGGGAGCAAGTGGCAGGAGTAACTATGACTCTCTTAGGGTTGCCAAATAACTCGTCAAAATGCGAATTACATCGGCAAACCCGAGGAGCTCCCGGAAGGAGTACTGTGAAAGTCTTAAGGTCA
This sequence comes from Schistocerca nitens, assembly GCF_023898315.1. Classification (NCBI taxonomy): domain Eukaryota; kingdom Metazoa; phylum Arthropoda; class Insecta; order Orthoptera; family Acrididae; genus Schistocerca; species Schistocerca nitens. The sequence goes on along the minus strand of NC_064619.1, from coordinate 666,942,046 downwards.
ACAAATAATGGCGTATCGCTCTGGTGAACTGGCCAGAGTAAGCTTGTAGATGCGACTGTGGTAAAATGGGGAGCAAGTGGCAGGAGTAACTATGACTCTCTTAGGGTTGCCAAATAACTCGTCAAAAGGCGAATTACATCGGCAAACCCGAGGAGCTCCCGGAAGGAGTACTGTGAAAGTCTTAAGGTCAACAAATAATGGCGTATCGCTCTGGTGAACTGGCCAGAGTAAGCTTGTAGATGCGACTGTGGTAAAACGAGGAGCAAGTGGCAGGAGTAACTATGACTCTCTTAAGGTAGCCAAATGCCTCGTCAACAGGCGAATTCCAACGGCAAACTCGAGGAGCTCCCGGCAGGAGTACTGTGAAAGTCTTAAGGTCAACAAATAATGTCGTATCGCTTCTGGTGAACTGGCCAGAGTAAGCTTGTAGATGCGACTGTGGTAAAATGGGGAGCAAGTGGCAGGAGTAACTATGACTCTGTTAGGGTTGCCAAATAACTCGTCAAAAGGCGAATTACATCGGCAAACCCGAGGAGCTCCCGGAAGGAGTACTGTGAATGTCTTAAGATCAACAAATAATGGCGTATCGCTTCTGGTGAACTAGCCAGAGTAAGCTTGTAGATGCGACTGTGGTAAAACGAGGAGCAAGTGGCAGGAGTAACTATGACTCTCTTAAGGTAGCCAAATGCCTCGTCAACAGGCGAATTCCAACGGCAAACTCGAGGAGCTCCCGGCAGGAGTACTGTGAAAGTCTTAAGGTCAACAAATAATGGCGTATCGCTTCTGGTGAACTGGCCAGAGTAAGCTTGTAGATGCGACTGTGGTAAAACGAGGAGCAAGTGGCAGGAGTAACTATGACTCTCTTAAGGTAGCCAAATGCCTCGTCAACAGGCGAATTCCAACGGCAAACTCGAGGAGCTCCCGGCAGGAGTACTGCGAAAGTCTTAAGGACAACAAATAATGGCGTATCGCTTCTGGTGAACTAGCCAGAGTAAGCTTGTAGATGTGACTGTGGTAAAATGGGGAGCAAGTGGCAGGAGTAACTATGACTCTCTTAGGGTTGCCAAATGACTCGTCAAAAGGCGAATTACATCGGCAAACCCGAGGAGCTCCCGGAAGGAGTACTGTGAAAGTCTTAAGGTCAACAAATAATGGCGTATCGCTCTGGTGAACTGGCCAGAGTAAGCTTGTAGATGCGACTGTGGTAAAACGAGGAGCAAGTGGCAGGAGTAACTATGACTCTCTTAAGGTAGCCAAATGCCTCGTCAACAGGCGAATTCCAACGGCAAACTCGAGGAGCTCCCGGCAGGAGTACTGTGAAAGTCTTAAGGTCAACAAATAATGGCGTATCGCTTCTGGTGAACTGGCCAGAGTAAGCTTGTAGATGCGACTGTGGTAAAATGGGGAGCAAGTGGCAGGAGTAACTATGACTCTCTTAGGGTTGCCAAATAACTCGTCAAAAGGCGAATTACATCGGCAAACCCGAGGAGCTCCCGGAAGGAGTACTGTGAAAGTCTTAAGATCAACAAATAATGGCGTATCGCTTCTGGTGAACTAGCCAGAGTAAGCTTGTAAATGCGACTGTGGTAAAACGAGTAGCAAGTGGCAGGAGTAACTATGACTCTCTTAAGGTAGCCAAATGCCTCGTCAACAGGCAAATTCCAACGGCAAACTCGAGGAGCTCCCGGAAGGAGTACTGTGAAAGTCTTAAGGTCAACAAATAATGGCGTATCGCTCTGGTGAACTGGCCAGAGTAAGCTTGTAGATGCGACTGTGGTAAAACGAGGAGCAAGTGGCAGGAGTAACTATGACTCTCTTAAGGTAGCCAAATGCCTCGTCAACAGGCGAATTCCAACGGCAAACTCGAGGAGCTCCCGGCAGGAGTACTGTGAAAGTCTTAAGGTCAACAAATAATGGCGTATCGCTTCTGGTGAACTGGCCAGAGTAAGCTTGTAGATGCGACTGTGGTAAAACGAGGAGCAAGTGGCAGGAGTAACTATGACTCTCTTAAGGTAGCCAAATGCATCGTCAACAGGCGAATTCCAACGGCAAACTCGAGGAGCTCCCGGCAGGAGTACTGCGAATGTCTTAAGGACAACAAATAATGGCGTATCGCTTCTGGTGAACTAGCCAGAGTAAGCTTGTAGATGTGACTGTGGTAAAATGGGGAGCAAGTGGCAGGAGTAACTATGACTCTCTTAGGGTTGCCAAATGACTCGTCAAAAGGCGAATTACATCGGCAAACCCGAGGAGCTCCCGGAAGGAGTACTGTGAAAGTCTTAAGGTCAACAACTAATGGCGTATCGCTCTGGTGAACTGGCCAGAGTAAGCTTGTAGATGCGACTGTGGTAAAACGAGGAGCAAGTGGCAGGAGTAACTATGACTCTCTTAAGGTAGCCAAATGCCTCGTCAACAGGCGAATTCCAACGGCAAACTCGAGTAGCTCCCAGCAGGAGTACTGTGAAAGCCTTAAGGTCAACAAATAATGGCGTATCGCTTCTGGTGAACTAGCCAGAGTAAGCTTGTAGATGTGACTGTGGTAAAATGGGGAGCAAGTGGCAGGAGTAACTATGACTCTCTTAGGGTTGCCAAATGACTCGTCAAAAGGCGAATAACATCGGCAAACCCGAGGAGCTCCCGGAAGGAGTACTGTGAAAGTCTTAAGGTCAACAAATAATGGCGTATCGCTCTGGTGAACTGGCCAGAGTAAGCTTGTAGATGCGACTGTGGTAAAATGGGGAGCAAGTGGCAGGAGTAACTATGACTCTCTTAGGGTTGCCAAATAACTCGTCAAAAGGCGAATTACATCGGCAAACCCGAGGAGCTCCCGGAAGGAGTACTGTGAAAGTCTTAAGGTCAACAAATAATGGCGTATCGCTCTGGTGAACTGGCCAGAGTAAGCTTGTAGATGCGACTGTGGTAAAACGAGGAGCAAGTGGCAGGAGTAACTATGACTCTCTTAAGGTAGCCAAATGCCTCGTCAACAGGCGAATTCCAACGGCAAACTCGAGGAGCTCCCGGCAGGAGTACTGCGAATGTCTTAAGGACAACAAATAATGGCGTATCGCTTCTGGTGAACTAGCCAGAGTAAGCTTGTAGATGTGACTGTGGTAAAATGGGGAGCAAGTGGCAGGAGTAACTATGACTCTCTTAGGGTTGCCAAATGACTCGTCAAAAGGCGAATTACATCGGCAAACCCGAGGAGCTCCCGGAAGGAGTACTGTGAAAGTCTTAAGGTCAACAAATAATGGCGTATCGCTCTGGTGAACTGGCCAGAGTAAGCTTGTAGATGCGACTGTGGTAAAACGAGGAGCAAGTGGCAGGAGTAACTATGACTCTCTTAAGGTAGCCAAATGCCTCGTCAACAGGCGAATTCCAACGGCAAACTCGAGTAGCTCCTAGCAGGAGTACTGTGAAAGCCTTAAGGTCAACAAATAATGGCGTATTGCTTCTGGTGAACTAGCCAGAGTAAGCTTGTAGATGTGACTGTGGTAAAATGGGGAGCAAGTGGCAGGAGTAACTATGACTCTCTTAGGGTTGCCAAATGACTCGTCAAAAGGCGAATTACATCGGCAAACCCGAGGAGCTCCCGGAAGGAGTACTGTGAAAGTCTTAAGGTCAACAAATAATGGCGTATCGCTCTGGTGAACTGGCCAGAGTAAGCTTGTAGATGCGACTGTGGTAAAATGGGGAGCAAGTGGCAGGAGTAACTATGACTCTCTTAGGGTTGCCAAATAACTCGTCAAAAGGCGAATTACATCGGCAAACCCGAGGAGCTCCCGGAAGGAGTACTGTGAAAGTCTTAAGGTCAACAAATAATGGCGTATCGCTCTGGTGAACTGGCCAGAGTAAGCTTGTAGATGCGACTGTGGTAAAACGAGGAGCAAGTGGCAGGAGTAACTATGACTCTCTTAAGGTAGCCAAATGCCTCGTCAACAGGCGAATTCCAACGGCAAACTCGAGGAGCTCCCGGCAGGAGTACTGTGAAAGTCTTAAGGTCAACAAATAATGGCGTATCGCTTCTGGTGAACTGGCCAGAGTAAGCTTGTAGATGCGACTGTGGTAAAATGGGGAGCAAGTGGCAGGAGTAACTATGACTCTGTTAGGGTTGCCAAATAACTCGTCAGAAGGCGAATTACATCGGCAAACCCGAGGAGCTCCCGGAAGGAGTACTGTGAATGTCTTAAGATCAACAAATAATGGCGTATCGCTTCTGGTGAACTAGCCAGAGTAAGCTTGTAGATGTGACTGTGGTAAAATGGGGAGCAAGTGGCAGGAGTAACTATGACTCTCTTAGGGTTGCCAAATGCCTCGTCAACAGGCGAATTCCAACGGCAAACTCGAGGAGCTCCCGGCAGGAGTACTGCGAAAGTCTTAAGGACAACAAATAATGGCGTATCGCTTCTGGTGAACTAGCCAGAGTAAGCTTGTAGATGTGACTGTGGTAAAATGGGGAGCAAGTGGCAGGAGTAACTATGACTCTCTTAGGGTTGCCAAATGACTCGTCAAAAGGCGAATTACATCGGCAAACCCGAGGAGCTCCCGGAAGGAGTACTGTGAAAGTCTTAAGGTCAACAAATAATGGCGTATCGCTCTGGTGAACTGGCCAGAGTAAGCTTGTAGATGCGACTGTGGTAAAACGAGGAGCAAGTGGCAGGAGTAACTATGACTCTCTTAAGGTAGCCAAATGCCTCGTCAACAGGCGAATTCCAACGGCAAACTCGAGGAGCTCCCGGCAGGAGTACTGTGAAAGTCTTAAGGTCAACAAATAATGGCGTATCGCTTCTGGTGAACTGGCCAGAGTAAGCTTGTAGATGCGACTGTGGTAAAATGGGGAGCAAGTGGCAGGAGTAACTATGACTCTCTTAGGGTTGCCAAATAACTCGTCAAAAGGCGAATTACATCGGCAAACCCGAGGAGCTCCCGGAAGGAGTACTGTGAAAGTCTTAAGATCAACAAATAATGGCGTATCGCTTCTGGTGAACTAGCCAGAGTAAGCTTGTAAATGCGACTGTGGTAAAACGAGGAGCAAGTGGCAGGAGTAACTATGACTCTCTTAAGGTAGCCAAATGCCTCGTCAACAGGCAAATTCCAACGGCAAACTCGAGGAGCTCCCGGAAGGAGTACTGTGAAAGTCTTAAGGTCAACAAATAATGGCGTATCGCTCTGGTGAACTGGCCAGAGTAAGCTTGTAGATGCGACTGTGGTAAAACGAGGAGCAAGTGGCAGGAGTAACTATGACTCTCTTAAGGTAGCCAAATGCCTCGTCAACAGGCGAATTCCAACGGCAAACTCGAGGAGCTCCCGGCAGGAGTACTGTGAAAGTCTTAAGGTCAACAAATAATGGCGTATCGCTTCTGGTGAACTGGCCAGAGTAAGCTTGTAGATGCGACTGTGGTAAAACGAGGAGCAAGTGGCAGGAGTAACTATGACTCTCTTAAGGTAGCCAAATGCATCGTCAACAGGCGAATTCCAACGGCAAACTCGAGGAGCTCCCGGCAGGAGTACTGCGAATGTCTTAAGGACAACAAATAATGGCGTATCGCTTCTGGTGAACTAGCCAGAGTAAGCTTGTAGATGTGACTGTGGTAAAATGGGGAGCAAGTGGCAGGAGTAACTATGACTCTCTTAGGGTTGCCAAATGACTCGTCAAAAGGCGAATTACATCGGCAAACCCGAGGAGCTCCCGGAAGGAGTACTGTGAAAGTCTTAAGGTCAACAACTAATGGCGTATCGCTCTGGTGAACTGGCCAGAGTAAGCTTGTAGATGCGACTGTGGTAAAACGAGGAGCAAGTGGCAGGAGTAACTATGACTCTCTTAAGGTAGCCAAATGCCTCGTCAACAGGCGAATTCCAACGGCAAACTCGAGTAGCTCCCAGCAGGAGTACTGTGAAAGCCTTAAGGTCAACAAATAATGGCGTATCGCTTCTGGTGAACTAGCCAGAGTAAGCTTGTAGATGTGACTGTGGTAAAATGGGGAGCAAGTGGCAGGAGTAACTATGACTCTCTTAGGGTTGCCAAATGACTCGTCAAAAGGCGAATTACATCGGCAAACCCGAGGAGCTCCCGGAAGGAGTACTGTGAAAGTCTTAAGGTCAACAAATAATGGCGTATCGCTCTGGTGAACTGGCCAGAGTAAGCTTGTAGATGCGACTGTGGTAAAATGGGGAGCAAGTGGCAGGAGTAACTATGACTCTCTTAGGGTTGCCAAATAACTCGTCAAAAGGCGAATTACATCGGCAAACCCGAGGAGCTCCCGGAAGGAGTACTGTGAAAGTCTTAAGGTCAACAAATAATGGCGTATCGCTCTGGTGAACTGGCCAGAGTAAGCTTGTAGATGCGACTGTGGTAAAACGAGGAGCAAGTGGCAGGAGTAACTATGACTCTCTTAAGGTAGCCAAATGCCTCGTCAACAGGCGAATTCCAACGGCAAACTCGAGGAGCTCCCGGCAGGAGTACTGCGAATGTCTTAAGGACAACAAATAATGGCGTATCGCTTCTGGTGAACTAGCCAGAGTAAGCTTGTAGATGTGACTGTGGTAAAATGGGGAGCAAGTGGCAGGAGTAACTATGACTCTCTTAGGGTTGCCAAATGACTCGTCAAAAGGCGAATTACATCGGCAAACCCGAGGAGCTCCCGGAAGGAGTACTGTGAAAGTCTTAAGGTCAACAAATAATGGCGTATCGCTCTGGTGAACTGGCCAGAGTAAGCTTGTAGATGCGACTGTGGTAAAACGAGGAGCAAGTGGCAGGAGTAACTATGACTCTCTTAAGGTAGCCAAATGCCTCGTCAACAGGCGAATTCCAACGGCAAACTCGAGTAGCTCCCAGCAGGAGTACTGTGAAAGCCTTAAGGTCAACAAATAATGGCGTATTGCTTCTGGTGAACTAGCCAGAGTAAGCTTGTAGATGTGACTGTGGTAAAATGGGGAGCAAGTGGCAGGAGTAACTATGACTCTTAGGGTTGCCAAATGACTCGTCAAAAGGCGAATTACATCGGCAAACCCGAGGAGCTCCCGGAAGGAGTACTGTGAAAGTCTTAAGGTCAACAAATAAAGGCGTATCGCTCTGGTGAACTGGCCAGAGTAAGCTTGTAGATGCGACTGTGGTAAAATGGGGAGCAAGTGGCAGGAGTAACTATGACTCTCTTAGGGTTGCCAAATAACTCGTCAAAAGGCGAATTACATCGGCAAACCCGAGGAGCTCCCGGAAGGAGTACTGTGAAAGTCTTAAGGTCAACAAATAATGGCGTATCGCTCTGGTGAACTGGCCAGAGTAAGCTTGTAGATGCGACTGTGGTAAAACGAGGAGCAAGTGGCAGGAGTAACTATGACTCTCTTAAGGTAGCCAAATGCCTCGTCAACAGGCGAATTCCAACGGCAAACTCGAGGAGCTCCCGGCAGGAGTACTGTGAAAGTCTTAAGGTCAACAAATAATGTCGTATCGCTTCTGGTGAACTGGCCAGAGTAAGCTTGTAGATGCGACTGTGGTAAAATGGGGAGCAAGTGGCAGGAGTAACTATGACTCTGTTAGGGTTGCCAAATAACTCGTCAGAAGGCGAATTACATCGGCAAACCCGAGGAGCTCCCGGAAGGAGTACTGTGAATGTCTTAAGATCAACAAATAATGGCGTATCGCTTCTGGTGAACTAGCCAGAGTAAGCTTGTAGATGCGACTGTGGTAAAACGAGGAGCAAGTGGCAGGAGTAACTATGACTCTCTTAAGGTAGCCAAATGCCTCGTCAACAGGCGAATTCCAACGGCAAACTTGAGGAGCTCCCGGCAGGAGTACTGTGAAAGTCTTAAGGTCAACAAATAATGGCGTATCGCTTCTGGTGAACTGGCCAGAGTAAGCTTGTAGATGCGACTGTGGTAAAACGAGGAGCAAGTGGCAGGAGTAACTATGACTCTCTTAAGGTAGCCAAATGCCTCGTCAACAGGCGAATTCCAACGGCAAACTCGAGGAGCTCCCGGCAGGAGTACTGCGAAAGTCTTAAGGACAACAAATAATGGCGTATCGCTTCTGGTGAACTAGCCAGAGTAAGCTTGTAGATGTGACTGTGGTAAAATGGGGAGCAAGTGGCAGGAGTAACTATGACTCTCTTAGGGTTGCCAAATGACTCGTCAAAAGGCGAATTACATCGGCAAACCCGAGGAGCTCCCGGAAGGAGTACTGTGAAAGTCTTAAGGTCAACAAATAATGGCGTATCGCTCTGGTGAACTGGCCAGAGTAAGCTTGTAGATGCGACTGTGGTAAAACGAGGAGCAAGTGGCAGGAGTAACTATGACTCTCTTAAGGTAGCCAAATGCCTCGTCAACAGGCGAATTCCAACGGCAAACTCGAGGAGCTCCCGGCAGGAGTACTGTGAAAGTCTTAAGGTCAACAAATAATGGCGTATCGCTTCTGGTGAACTGGCCAGAGTAAGCTTGTAGATGCGACTGTGGTAAAACGAGGAGCAAGTGGCAGGAGTAACTATGACTCTCTTAAGGTAGCCAAATGCATCGTCAACAGGCGAATTCCAACGGCAAACTCGAGGAGCTCCCGGCAGGAGTACTGCGAATGTCTTAAGGACAACAAATAATGGCGTATCGCTTCTGGTGAACTAGCCAGAGTAAGCTTGTAGATGTGACTGTGGTAAAATGGGGAGCAAGTGGCAGGAGTAACTATGACTCTCTTAGGGTTGCCAAATGACTCGTCAAAAGGCGAATTACATCGGCAAACCCGAGGAGCTCCCGGAAGGAGTACTGTGAAAGTCTTAAGGTCAACAAATAATGGCGTATCGCTCTGGTGAACTGGCCAGAGTAAGCTTGTAGAAGCGACTGTGGTAAAACGAGGAGCAAGTGGCAGGAGTAACTATGACTCTCTTAAGGTAGCCAAATGCCTCGTCAACAGGCGAATTCCAACGGCAAACTCGAGTAGCTCCCAGCAGGAGTACTGTGAAAGCCTTAAGGTCAACAAATAATGGCGGATCGCTTCTGGTGAACTAGCCAGAGTAAGCTTGTAGATGTGACTGTGGTAAAATGGGGAGCAAGTGGCAGGAGTAACTATGACTCTCTTAGGGTTGCCAAATGACTCGTCAAAAGGCGAATTACATCGGCAAACCCGAGGAGCTCCCGGAAGGAGTACTGTGAAAGTCTTAAGGTCAACAAATAATGGCGTATCGCTCTGGTGAACTGGCCAGAGTAAGCTTGTAGATGCGACTGTGGTAAAACGAGGAGCAAGTGGCAGGAGTAACTATGACTCTCTTAGGGTTGCCAAATAACTCGTCAAAAGGCGAATTACATCGGCAAACCCGAGGAGCTCCCGGAAGGAGTACTGTGAAAGTCTTAAGGTCAACAAATAATGGCGTATCGCTCTGGTGAACTGGCCAGAGTAAGCTTGTAGATGCGACTGTGGTAAAACGAGGAGCAAGTGGCAGGAGTAACTATGACTCTCTTAAGGTAGCCAAATGCCTCGTCAACAGGCGAATTCCAACGGCAAACTCGAGGAGCTCCCGGCAGGAGTACTGTGAAAGTCTGAAGGTCAACAAATAATGTCGTATCGCTTCTGGTGAACTGGCCAGAGTAAGCTTGTAGATGCGACTGTGGTAAAATGGGGAGCAAGTGGCAGGAGTAACTATGACTCTGTTAGGGTTGCCAAATAACTCGTCAAAAGGCGAATTACATCGGCAAACCCGAGGAGCTCCCGGAAGGAGTACTGTGAATGTCTTAAGATCAACAAATAATGGCGTATCGCTTCTGGTGAACTAGCCAGAGTAAGCTTGTAGATGCGACTGTGGTAAAACGAGGAGCAAGTGGCAGGAGTAACTATGACTCTCTTAAGGTAGCCAAATGCCTCGTCAACAGGCGAATTCCAACGGCAAACTCGAGGAGCTCCCGGCAGGAGTACTGTGAAAGTCTTAAGGTCAACAAATAATGGCGTATCGCTTCTGGTGAACTGGCCAGAGTAAGCTTGTAGATGCGACTGTGGTAAAACGAGGAGCAAGTGGCAGGAGTAACTATGACTCTCTTAAGGTAGCCAAATGCCTCGTCAACAGGCGAATTCCAACGGCAAACTCGAGGAGCTCCCGGCAGGAGTACTGCGAAAGTCTTAAGGACAACAAATAATGGCGTATCGCTTCTGGTGAACTAGCCAGAGTAAGCTTGTAGATGTGACTGTGGTAAAATGGGGAGCAAGTGGCAGGAGTAACTATGACTCTCTTAGGGTTGCCAAATGACTCGTCAAAAGGCGAATTACATCGGCAAACCCGAGGAGCTCCCGGAAGGAGTACTGTGAAAGTCTTAAGGTCAACAAATAATGGCGTATCGCTCTGGTGAACTGGCCAGAGTAAGCTTGTAGATGCGACTGTGGTAAAACGAGGAGCAAGTGGCAGGAGTAACTATGACTCTCTTAAGGTAGCCAAATGCCTCGTCAACAGGCGAATTCCAACGGCAAACTCGAGGAGCTCCCGGCAGGAGTACTGTGAAAGTCTTAAGGTCAACAAATAATGGCGTATCGCTTCTGGTGAACTGGCCAGAGTAAGCTTGTAGATGCGACTGTGGTAAAACGAGGAGCAAGTGGCAGGAGTAACTATGACTCTCTTAAGGTAGCCAAATGCATCGTCAACAGGCGAATTCCAACGGCAAACTCGAGGAGCTCCCGGCAGGAGTACTGCGAATGTCTTAAGGACAACAAATAATGGCGTATCGCTTCTGGTGAACTAGCCAGAGTAAGCTTGTAGATGTGACTGTGGTAAAATGGGGAGCAAGTGGCAGGAGTAACTATGACTCTCTTAGGGTTGCCAAATGACTCGTCAAAAGGCGAATTACATCGGCAAACCCGAGGAGCTCCCGGAAGGAGTACTGTGAAAGTCTTAAGGTCAACAAATAATGGCGTATCGCTCTGGTGAACTGGCCAGAGTAAGCTTGTAGATGCGACTGTGGTAAAACGAGGAGCAAGTGGCAGGAGTAACTATGACTCTCTTAAGGTAGCCAAATGCCTCGTCAACAGGCGAATTCCAACGGCAAACTCGAGTAGCTCCCAGCAGGAGTACTGTGAAAGCCTTAAGGTCAACAAATAATGGCGGATCGCTTCTGGTGAACTAGCCAGAGTAAGCTTGTAGATGTGACTGTGGTAAAATGGGGAGCAAGTGGCAGGAGTAACTATGACTCTCTTAGGGTTGCCAAATGACTCGTCAAAAGGCGAATTACATCGGCAAACCCGAGGAGCTCCCGGAAGGAGTACTGTGAAAGTCTTAAGGTCAACAAATAATGGCGTATCGCTCTGGTGAACTGGCCAGAGTAAGCTTGTAGATGCGACTGTGGTAAAACGAGGAGCAAGTGGCAGGAGTAACTATGACTCTCTTAGGGTTGCCAAATAACTCGTCAAAAGGCGAATTACATCGGCAAACCCGAGGAGCTCCCGGAAGGAGTACTGTGAAAGTCTTAAGGTCAACAAATAATGGCGTATCGCTCTGGTGAACTGGCCAGAGTAAGCTTGTAGATGCGACTGTGGTAAAACGAGGAGCAAGTGGCAGGAGTAACTATGACTCTCTTAAGGTAGCCAAATGCCTCGTCAACAGGCGAATTCCAACGGCAAACTCGAGGAGCTCCCGGCAGGAGTACTGTGAAAGTCTGAAGGTCAACAAATAATGTCGTATCGCTTCTGGTGAACTGGCCAGAGTAAGCTTGTAGATGCGACTGTGGTAAAATGGGGAGCAAGTGGCAGGAGTAACTATGACTCTGTTAGGGTTGCCAAATAACTCGTCAAAAGGCGAATTACATCGGCAAACCCGAGGAGCTCCCGGAAGGAGTACTGTGAATGTCTTAAGATCAACAAATAATGGCGTATCGCTTCTGGTGAACTAGCCAGAGTAAGCTTGTAGATGCGACTGTGGTAAAACGAGGAGCAAGTGGCAGGAGTAACTATGACTCTCTTAAGGTAGCCAAATGCCTCGTCAACAGGCGAATTCCAACGGCAAACTCGAGGAGCTCCCGGCAGGAGTACTGTGAAAGTCTTAAGATCAACAAATAATGGCGTATCGCTTCTGGTGAACTAGCCAGAGTAAGCTTGTAGATGCGACTGTGGTAAAACGAGGAGCAAGTGGCAGGAGTAACTATGACTCTCTTAAGGTAGACAAATGCCTCGTCAACAGGCGAATTCCAACGGCAAACTCGAGGAGCTCCCGGCAGGAGTACTGTGAAAGTCTTAAGGTCAACAAATAATGGCGTATCGCTTCTGGTGAACTGGCCAGAGTAAGCTTGTAGATGCGACTGTGGTAAAACGAGGAGCAAGTGGCAGGAGTAACTATGACTCTCTTAAGGTAGCCAAATGCATCGTCAACAGGCGAATTCCAACGGCAAACTCGAGGAGCTCCCGGCAGGAGTACTGCGAATGTCTTAAGGACAACAAATAATGGCGTATCGCTTCTGGTGAACTAGCCAGAGTAAGCTTGTAGATGTGACTGTGGTAAAATGGGGAGCAAGTGGCAGGAGTAACTATGACTCTCTTAGGGTTGCCAAATGACTCGTCAAAAGGCGAATTACATCGGCAAACCCGAGGAGCTCCCGGAAGGAGTACTGTGAAAGTCTTAAGGTCAACAAATAATGGCGTATCGCTCTGGTGAACTGGCCAGAGTAAGCTTGTAGATGCGACTGTGGTAAAACGAGGAGCAAGTGGCAGGAGTAACTATGACTCTCTTAAGGTAGCCAAATGCCTCGTCAACAGGCGAATTCCAACGGCAAACTCGAGTAGCTCCCAGCAGGAGTACTGTGAAAGCCTTAAGGTCAACAAATAATGGCGTATCGCTTCTGGTGAACTAGCCAGAGTAAGCTTGTAGATGTGACTGTGGTAAAATGGGGAGCAAGTGGCAGGAGTAACTATGACTCTCTTAGGGTTGCCAAATGACTCGTCAAAAGGCGAATTACATCGGCAAACCCGAGGAGCTCCCGGAAGGAGTACTGTGAAAGTCTTAAGGTCAACAAATAATGGCGTATCGCTCTGGTGAACTGGCCAGAGTAAGCTTGTAGATGCGACTGTGGTAAAATGGGGAGCAAGTGGCAGGAGTAACTATGACTCTCTTAGGGTTGCCAAATAACTCGTCAAAAGGCGAATTACATCGGCAAACCCGAGGAGCTCCCGGAAGGAGTACTGTGAAAGTCTTAAGGTCAACAAATAATGGCGTATCGCTCTGGTGAACTGGCCAGAGTAAGCTTGTAGATGCGACTGTGGTAAAACGAGGAGCAAGTGGCAGGAGTAACTATGACTCTCTTAAGGTAGCCAAATGCCTCGTCAACAGGCGAATTCCAACGGCAAACTCGAGGAGCTCCCGGCAGGAGTACTGTGAAAGTCTTAAGGTCAACAAATAATGTCGTATCGCTTCTGGTGAACTGGCCAGTGTAAGCTTGTAGATGCGACTGTGGTAAAATGGGGAGCAAGTGGCAGGAGTAACTATGACTCTGTTAGGGTTGCCAAATAACTCGTCAAAAGGCGAATTACATCGGCAAACCCGAGGAGCTCCCGGAAGGAGTACTGTGAATGTCTTAAGATCAACAAATAATGGCGTATCGCTTCTGGTGAACTAGCCAGAGTAAGCTTGTAGATGCGACTGTGGTAAAACGAGGAGCAAGTGGCAGGAGTAACTATGACTCTCTTAAGGTAGCCAAATGCCTCGTCAACAGGCGAATTCCAACGGCAAACTCGAGGAGCTCCCGGCAGGAGTACTGTGAAAGTCTTAAGGTCAACAAATAATGGCGTATCGCTTCTGGTGAACTGGCCAGAGTAAGCTTGTAGATGCGACTGTGGTAAAACGAGGAGCAAGTGGCAGGAGTAACTATGACTCTCTTAAGGTAGCCAAATGCCTCGTCAACAGGCGAATTCCAACGGCAAACTCGAGGAGCTCCCGGCAGGAGTACTGCGAAAGTCTTAAGGACAACAAATAATGGCGTATCGCTTCTGGTGAACTAGCCAGAGTAAGCTTGTAGATGTGACTGTGGTAAAATGGGGAGCAAGTGGCAGGAGTAACTATGACTCTCTTAGGGTTGCCAAATGACTCGTCAAAAGGCGAATTACATCGGCAAACCCGAGGAGCTCCCGGAAGGAGTACTGTGAAAGTCTTAAGGTCAACAAATAATGGCGTATCGCTCTGGTGAACTGGCCAGAGTAAGCTTGTAGATGCGACTGTGGTAAAACGAGGAGCAAGTGGCAGGAGTAACTATGACTCTCTTAAGGTAGCCAAATGCCTCGTCAACAGGCGAATTCCAACGGCAAACTCGAGGAGCTCCCGGCAGGAGTACTGTGAAAGTCTTAAGGTCAACAAATAATGGCGTATCGCTTCTGGTGAACTGGCCAGAGTAAGCTTGTAGATGCGACTGTGGTAAAATGGGGAGCAAGTGGCAGGAGTAACTATGACTCTCTTAGGGTTGCCAAATAACTCGTCAAAAGGCGAATTACATCGGCAAACCCGAGGAGCTCCCGGAAGGAGTACTGTGAAAGTCTTAAGATCAACAAATAATGGCGTATCGCTTCTGGTGAACTAGCCAGAGTAAGCTTGTAGATGCGACTGTGGTAAAACGAGGAGCAAGTGGCAGGAGTAACTATGACTCTCTTAAGGTAGCCAAATGCCTCGTCAACAGGCAAATTCCAACGGCAAACTCGAGGAGCTCCCGGAAGGAGTACTGTGAAAGTCTTAAGGTCAACAAATAATGGCGTATCGCTCTGGTGAACTGGCCAGAGTAAGCTTGTAGATGCGACTGTGGTAAAACGAGGAGCAAGTGGCAGGAGTAACTATGACTCTCTTAAGGTAGCCAAATGCCTCGTCAACAGGCGAATTCCAACGGCAAACTCGAGGAGCTCCCGGCAGGAGTACTGTGAAAGTCTTAAGGTCAACAAATAATGGCGTATCGCTTCTGGTGAACTGGCCAGAGTAAGCTTGTAGATGCGACTGTGGTAAAATGGGGAGCAAGTGGCAGGAGTAACTATGACTCTCTTAGGGTTGCCAAATAACTCGTCAAAAGGCGAATTACATCGGCAAACCCGAGGAGCTCCCGGAAGGAGTACTGTGAAAGTCTTAAGATCAACAAATAATGGCGTATCGCTTCTGGTGAACTAGCCAGAGTAAGCTTGTAGATGCGACTGTGGTAAAACGAGGAGCAAGTGGCAGGAGTAACTATGACTCTCTTAAGGTAGCCAAATGCCTCGTCAACAGGCAAATTCCAACGGCAAACTCGAGGAGCTCCCGGAAGGAGTACTGTGAAAGTCTTAAGGTCAACAAATAATGGCGTATCGCTCTGGTGAACTGGCCAGAGTAAGCTTGTAGATGCGACTGTGGTAAAACGAGGAGCAAGTGGCAGGAGTAACTATGACTCTCTTAAGGTAGCCAAATGCCTCGTCAACAGGCGAATTCCAACGGCAAACTCGAGGAGCTCCCGGCAGGAGTACTGTGAAAGTCTTAAGGTCAACAAATAATGGCGTATCGCTTCTGGTGAACTGGCCAGAGTAAGCTTGTAGATGCGACTGTGGTAAAATGGGGAGCAAGTGGCAGGAGTAACTATGACTCTCTTAGGGTTGCCAAATAACTCGTCAAAAGGCGAATTACATCGGCAAACCCGAGGAGCTCCCGGAAGGAGTACTGTGAATGTCTTAAGATCAACAAATAATGGCGTATCGCTTCTGGTGAACTAGCCAGAGTAAGCTTGTAGATGCGACTGTGGTAAAACGAGGAGCAAGTGGCAGGAGTAACTATGACTCTCTTAAGGTAGACAAATGCCTCGTCAACAGGCGAATTCCAACGGCAAACTCGAGGAGCTCCCGGCAGGAGTACTGTGAAAGTCTTAAGGTCAACAAATAATGGCGTATCGCTTCTGGTGAACTGGCCAGAGTAAGCTTGTAGATGCGACTGTGGTAAAACGAGGAGCAAGTGGCAGGAGTAACTATGACTCTCTTAAGGTAGCCAAATGCATCGTCAACAGGCGAATTCCAACGGCAAACTCGAGGAGCTCCCGGCAGGAGTACTGCGAATGTCTTAAGGACAACAAATAATGGCGTATCGCTTCTGGTGAACTAGCCAGAGTAAGCTTGTAGATGTGACTGTGGTAAAATGGGGAGCAAGTGGCAGGAGTAACTATGACTCTCTTAGGGTTGCCAAATGACTCGTCAAAAGGCGAATTACATCGGCAAACCCGAGGAGCTCCCGGAAGGAGTACTGTGAAAGTCTTAAGGTCAACAAATAATGGCGTATCGCTCTGGTGAACTGGCCAGAGTAAGCTTGTAGATGCGACTGTGGTAAAACGAGGAGCAAGTGGCAGGAGTAACTATGACTCTCTTAAGGTAGCCAAATGCCTCGTCAACAGGCGAATTCCAACGGCAAACTCGAGTAGCTCCCAGCAGGAGTACTGTGAAAGCCTTAAGGTCAACAAATAATGGCGTATCGCTTCTGGTGAACTAGCCAGAGTAAGCTTGTAGATGTGACTGTGGTAAAATGGGGAGCAAGTGGCAGGAGTAACTATGACTCTCTTAGGGTTGCCAAATGACTCGTCAAAAGGCGAATTACATCGGCAAACCCGAGGAGCTCCCGGAAGGAGTACTGTGAAAGTCTTAAGGTCAACAAATAATGGCGTATCGCTCTGGTGAACTGGCCAGAGTAAGCTTGTAGATGCGACTGTGGTAAAATGGGGAGCAAGTGGCAGGAGTAACTATGACTCTCTTAGGGTTGCCAAATAACTCGTCAAAAGGCGAATTACATCGGCAAACCCGAGGAGCTCCCGGAAGGAGTACTGTGAAAGTCTTAAGGTCAACAAATAATGGCGTATCGCTCTGGTGAACTGGCCAGAGTAAGCTTGTAGATGCGACTGTGGTAAAACGAGGAGCAAGTGGCAGGAGTAACTATGACTCTCTTAAGGTAGCCAAATGCCTCGTCAACAGGCGAATTCCAACGGCAAACTCGAGGAGCTCCCGGCAGGAGTACTGTGAAAGTCTTAAGGTCAACAAATAATGTCGTATCGCTTCTGGTGAACTGGCCAGTGTAAGCTTGTAGATGCGACTGTGGTAAAATGGGGAGCAAGTGGCAGGAGTAACTATGACTCTGTTAGGGTTGCCAAATAACTCGTCAAAAGGCGAATTACATCGGCAAACCCGAGGAGCTCCCGGAAGGAGTACTGTGAATGTCTTAAGATCAACAAATAATGGCGTATCGCTTCTGGTGAACTAGCCAGAGTAAGCTTGTAGATGCGACTGTGGTAAAACGAGGAGCAAGTGGCAGGAGTAACTATGACTCTCTTAAGGTAGCCAAATGCCTCGTCAACAGGCGAATTCCAACGGCAAACTCGAGGAGCTCCCGGCAGGAGTACTGTGAAAGTCTTAAGGTCAACAAATAATGGCGTATCGCTTCTGGTGAACTGGCCAGAGTAAGCTTGTAGATGCGACTGTGGTAAAACGAGGAGCAAGTGGCAGGAGTAACTATGACTCTCTTAAGGTAGCCAAATGCCTCGTCAACAGGCGAATTCCAACGGCAAACTCGAGGAGCTCCCGGCAGGAGTACTGCGAAAGTCTTAAGGACAACAAATAATGGCGTATCGCTTCTGGTGAACTAGCCAGAGTAAGCTTGTAGATGTGACTGTGGTAAAATGGGGAGCAAGTGGCAGGAGTAACTATGACTCTCTTAGGGTTGCCAAATGACTCGTCAAAAGGCGAATTACATCGGCAAACCCGAGGAGCTCCCGGAAGGAGTACTGTGAAAGTCTTAAGGTCAACAAATAATGGCGTATCGCTCTGGTGAACTGGCCAGAGTAAGCTTGTAGATGCGACTGTGGTAAAACGAGGAGCAAGTGGCAGGAGTAACTATGACTCTCTTAAGGTAGCCAAATGCCTCGTCAACAGGCGAATTCCAACGGCAAACTCGAGGAGCTCCCGGCAGGAGTACTGTGAAAGTCTTAAGGTCAACAAATAATGGCGTATCGCTTCTGGTGAACTGGCCAGAGTAAGCTTGTAGATGCGACTGTGGTAAAATGGGGAGCAAGTGGCAGGAGTAACTATGACTCTCTTAGGGTTGCCAAATAACTCGTCAAAAGGCGAATTACATCGGCAAACCCGAGGAGCTCCCGGAAGGAGTACTGTGAAAGTCTTAAGATCAACAAATAATGGCGTATCGCTTCTGGTGAACTAGCCAGAGTAAGCTTGTAGATGCGACTGTGGTAAAACGAGGAGCAAGTGGCAGGAGTAACTATGACTCTCTTAAGGTAGCCAAATGCCTCGTCAACAGGCAAATTCCAACGGCAAACTCGAGGAGCTCCCGGAAGGAGTACTGTGAAAGTCTTAAGGTCAACAAATAATGGCGTATCGCTCTGGTGAACTGGCCAGAGTAAGCTTGTAGATGCGACTGTGGTAAAACGAGGAGCAAGTGGCAGGAGTAACTATGACTCTCTTAAGGTAGCCAAATGCCTCGTCAACAGGCGAATTCCAACGGCAAACTCGAGGAGCTCCCGGCAGGAGTACTGTGAAAGTCTTAAGGTCAACAAATAATGGCGTATCGCTTCTGGTGAACTGGCCAGAGTAAGCTTGTAGATGCGACTGTGGTAAAATGGGGAGCAAGTGGCAGGAGTAACTATGACTCTCTTAGGGTTGCCAAATAACTCGTCAAAAGGCGAATTACATCGGCAAACCCGAGGAGCTCCCGGAAGGAGTACTGTGAAAGTCTTAAGATCAACAAATAATGGCGTATCGCTTCTGGTGAACTAGCCAGAGTAAGCTTGTAGATGCGACTGTGGTAAAACGAGGAGCAAGTGGCAGGAGTAACTATGACTCTCTTAAGGTAGCCAAATGCCTCGTCAACAGGCAAATTCCAACGGCAAACTCGAGGAGCTCCCGGAAGGAGTACTGTGAAAGTCTTAAGGTCAACAAATAATGGCGTATCGCTCTGGTGAACTGGCCAGAGTAAGCTTGTAGATGCGACTGTGGTAAAACGAGGAGCAAGTGGCAGGAGTAACTATGACTCTCTTAAGGTAGCCAAATGCCTCGTCAACAGGCGAATTCCAACGGCAAACTCGAGGAGCTCCCGGCAGGAGTACTGTGAAAGTCTTAAGGTCAACAAATAATGGCGTATCGCTTCTGGTGAACTGGCCAGAGTAAGCTTGTAGATGCGACTGTGGTAAAATGGGGAGCAAGTGGCAGGAGTAACTATGACTCTCTTAGGGTTGCCAAATAACTCGTCAAAAGGCGAATTACATCGGCAAACCCGAGGAGCTCCCGGAAGGAGTACTGTGAATGTCTTAAGATCAACAAATAATGGCGTATCGCTTCTGGTGAACTAGCCAGAGTAAGCTTGTAGATGCGACTGTGGTAAAACGAGGAGCAACTGGCAGGAGTAGCTATGACTCTCGTAAGGTAGCCAAATGCCTCGTCAACAGGCGAATTCCAACGGCAAACTCGAGGAGCTCCCGGCAGGAGTACTGTGAAAGTCTTAAGATCAACAAATAATGGCGTATCGCTTCTGGTGAACTAGCCAGAGTAAGCTTGTAGATGCGACTGTGGTAAAACGAGGAGCAAGTGGCAGGAGTAACTATGACTCTCTTAAGGTAGCCAAATGCCTCGTCAACAGGCGAATTCCAACGGCAAACTCGAGGAGCTCCCGGCAGGAGTACTGTGAAAGTCTTAAGGTCAACAAATAATGGCGTATCGCTTCTGGTGAACTGGCCAGAGTAAGCTTGTAGATGCGACTGTGGTAAAACGAGGAGCAAGTGGCAGGAGTAACTATGACTCTCTTAAGGTAGCCAAATGCCTCGTCAACAGGCGAATTCCAACGGCAAACTCGAGGAGCTCCCGGCAGGAGTACTGCGAATGTCTTAAGGACAACAAATAATGGCGTATCGCTTCTGGTGAACTAGCCAGAGTAAGCTTGTAGATGTGACTGTGGTAAAATGGGGAGCAAGTGGCAGGAGTAACTATGACTCTCTTAGGGTTGCCAAATGACTCGTCAAAAGGCGAATTACATCGGCAAACCCGAGGAGCTCCCGGAAGGAGTACTGTGAAAGTCTTAAGGTCAACAAATAATGGCGTATCGCTCTGGTGAACTGGCCAGAGTAAGCTTGTAGATGCGACTGTGGTAAAATGGGGAGCAAGTGGCAGGAGTAACTATGACTCTCTTAGGGTTGCCAAATAACTCGTCAAAAGGCGAATTACATCGGCAAACCCGAGGAGCTCCCGGAAGGAGTACTGTGAATGTCTTAAGATCAACAAATAATGGCGTATCGCTTCTGGTGAACTAGCCAGAGTAAGCTTGAAGATGCGACTGTGGTAAAACGAGGAGCAAGTGGCAGGAGTAGCTATGACTCTCGTAAGGTAGCCAAATGCCTCGTCAACAGGCGAATTCCAACGGCAAACTCGAGGAGCTCCCGGCAGGAGTACTGTGAAAGTCTTAAGATCAACAAATAATGGCGTATCGCTTCTGGTGAACTAGCCAGAGTAAGCTTGTAGATGCGACTGTGGTAAAACGAGGAGCAAGTGGCAGGAGTAACTATGACTCTCTTAAGGTAGCCAAATGCCTCGTCAACAGGCGAATTCCAACGGCAAACTCGAGGAGCTCCCGGCAGGAGTACTGTGAAAGTCTTAAGGTCAACAAATAATGGCGTATCGCTCTGGTGAACTGGCCAGAGTAAGCTTGTAGATGCGACTGTGGTAAAATGGGGAGCAAGTGGCAGGAGTAACTATGACTCTCTTAGGGTTGCCAAATGACTCGTCAAAAGGCGAATTACATCGGCAAACCCGAGGAGCTCCCGGAAGGAGTACTGTGAAAGTCTTAAGGTCAACAAATAATGGCGTATCGCTCTGGTGAACTGGCCAGAGTAAGCTTGTAGATGCGACTGTGGTAAAATGGGGATCAAGTGGCAGGAGTAACTATGACTCTCTTAGGGTTGCCAAATAACTCGTCAAAAGGCGAATTACATCGGCAAACCCGAGGAGCTCCCGGAAGGAGTACTGTGAATGTCTTAAGATCAACAAATAATGGCGTATCGCTTCTGGTGAACTAGCCAGAGTAAGCTTGTAGATGCGACTGTGGTAAAACGAGGAGCAAGTGGCAGGAGTAGCTATGACTCTCGTAAGGTAGCCAAATGCCTCGTCAACAGGCGAATTCCAACGGCAAACTCGAGGAGCTCCCGGCAGGAGTACTGTGAAAGTCTTAAGATCAACAAATAATGGCGTATCGCTTCTGGTGAACTAGCCAGAGTAAGCTTGTAGATGCGACTGTGGTAAAACGAGGAGCAAGTGGCAGGAGTAACTATGACTCTCTTAAGGTAGCCAAATGCCTCGTCAACAGGCGAATTCCAACGGCAAACTCGAGGAGCTCCCGGCAGGAGTACTGTGAAAGTCTTAAGGTCAACAAATAATGGCGTATCGCTTCTGGTGAACTGGCCAGAGTAAGCTTGTAGATGCGACTGTGGTAAAACGAGGAGCAAGTGGCAGGAGTAACTATGACTCTCTTAAGGTAGCCAAATGCCTCGTCAACAGGCGAATTCCAACGGCAAACTCGAGGAGCTCCCGGCAGGAGTACTGCGAATGTCTTAAGGACAACAAATAATGGCGTATCGCTTCTGGTGAACTAGCCAGAGTAAGCTTGTAGATGTGACTGTGGTAAAATGGGGAGCAAGTGGCAGGAGTAACTATGACTCTCTTAGGGTTGCCAAATGACTCGTCAAAAGGCGAATTACATCGGCAAACCCGAGGAGCTCCCGGAAGGAGTACTGTGAAAGTCTTAAGGTCAACAAATAATGGCGTATCGCTCTGGTGAACTGGCCAGAGTAAGCTTGTAGATGCGACTGTGGTAAAACGAGGAGCAAGTGGCAGGAGTAACTATGACTCTCTTAAGGTAGCCAAATGCCTCGTCAACAGGCGAATTCCAACGGCAAACTCGAGGAGCTCCCAGCAGGAGTACTGTGAAAGCCTTAAGGTCAACAAATAATGGCGTATCGCTTCTGGTGAACTAGCCAGAGTAAGCTTGTAGATGTGACTGTGGTAAAATGGGGAGCAAGTGGCAGGAGTAACTATGACTCTCTTAGGGTTGCCAAATGACTCGTCAAAAGGCGAATTACATCGGCAAACCCGAGGAGCTCCCGGAAGGAGTACTGTGAAAGTCTTAAGGTCAACAAATAATGGCGTATCGCTCTGGTGAACTGGCCAGAGTAAGCTTGTAGATGCGACTGTGGTAAAATGGGGAGCAAGTGGCAGGAGTAACTATGACTCTCTTAGGGTTGCCAAATAACTCGTCAAAAGGCGAATTACATCGGCAAACCCGAGGAGCTCCCGGAAGGAGTACTGTGAAAGTCTTAAGGTCAACAAATAATGGCGTATCGCTCTGGTGAACTGGCCAGTGTAAGCTTGTAGATGCGACTGTGGTAAAACGAGGAGCAAGTGGCAGGAGTAACTATGACTCTCTTAAGGTAGCCAAATGCCTCGTCAACAGGCGAATTCCAACGGCAAACTCGAGGAGCTCCCGGCAGGAGTACTGTGAAAGTCTTAAGGTCAACAAATAATGTCGTATCGCTTCTGGTGAACTGGCCAGAGTAAGCTTGTAGATGCGACTGTGGTAAAATGGGGAGCAAGTGGCAGGAGTAACTATGACTCTGTTAGGGTTGCCAAATAACTCGTCAAAAGGCGAATTACATCGGCAAACCCGAGGAGCTCCCGGAAGGAGTACTGTGAATGTCTTAAGATCAACAAATAATGGCGTATCGCTTCTGGTGAACTAGCCAGAGTAAGCTTGTAGATGCGACTGTGGTAAAACGAGGAGCAAGTGGCAGGAGTAACTATGACTCTCTTAAGGTAGCCAAATGCCTCGTCAACAGGCGAATTCCAACGGCAAACTCGAGGAGCTCCCGGCAGGAGTACTGTGAAAGTCTTAAGATCAACAAATAATGGCGTATCGCTTCTGGTGAACTAGCCAGAGTAAGCTTGTAGATGCGACTGTGGTAAAACGAGGAGCAAGTGGCAGGAGTAACTATGACTCTCTTAAGGTAGCCAAATGCCTCGTCAACACAAGAATTCCAACGGCAAACTCGAGGAGCTCCCGGCAGGAGTACTGTGAAAGTCTTAAGGTCAACAAATAATGGCGTATCGCTTCTGGTGAACTAGCCAGAGTAAGCTTGTAGATGTGACTGTGGTAAAATGGGGAGCAAGTGGCAGGAGTAACTATGACTCTCTTAGGGTTGCCAAATGACTCGTCAAAAGGCGAATTACATCGGCAAACCCGAGGAGCTCCCGGAAGGAGTACTGTGAAAGTCTTAAGGTCAACAAATAATGGCGTATCGCTCTGGTGAACTGGCCAGAGTAAGCTTGTAGATGCGACTGTGGTAAAACGAGGAGCAAGTGGCAGGAGTAACTATGACTCTCTTAAGGTAGCCAAATGCCTCGTCAACAGGCGAATTCCAACGGCAAACTCGAGTAGCTCCCAGCAGGAGTACTGTGAAAGCCTTAAGGTCAACAAATAATGGCGTATCGCCTCTGGTGAACTAGCCAGAGTAAGCTTGTAGATGTGACTGTGGTAAAATGGGGAGCAAGTGGCAGGAGTAACTATGACTCTCTTAGGGTTGCCAAATGACTCGTCAAAAGGCGAATTACATCGGCAAACCCGAGGAGCTCCCGGAAGGAGTACTGTGAAAGTCTTAAGGTCAACAAATAATGGCGTATCGCTCTGGTGAACTGGCCAGAGTAAGCTTGTAGATGCGACTGTGGTAAAACGAGGAGCAAGTGGCAGGAGTAATTATGACTCTCTTAAGGTAGCCAAATGCCTCGTCAACAGGCGAATTCCAACGGCAAACTCGAGGAGCTCCCGGCAGGAGTACTGTGAAAGTCTTAAGGTCAACAAATAATGGCGTATCGCTCTGGTGAACTGGCCAGAGTAAGCTTGTAGATGCGACTGTGGTGAAATGGGGAGCAAGTGGCAGGAGTAACTATGACTCTCTTAGGGTTGCCAAATGACTCGTCAAAAGGCGAATTACATCGGCAAACCCGAGGAGCTCCCGGAAGGAGTACTGTGAAAGTCTTAAGGTCAACAAATAATGGCGTATCGCTCTGGTGAACTGGCCAGAGTAAGCTTGTAGATGCGACTGTGGTAAAATGGGGAGCAAGTGGCAGGAGTAACTATGACTCTCTTAGGGTTGCCAAATGACTCGTCAAAAGGCGAATTACATCGGCAAACCCGAGGAGCTCCCGGAAGGAGTACTGTGAATGTCTTAAGATCAACAAATAATGGCGTATCGCTTCTGGTGAACTAGCCAGAGTAAGCTTGTAGATGCGACTGTGGTAAAACGAGGAGCAAGTGGCAGGAGTAGCTATGACTCTCGTAAGGTAGCCAAATGCCTCGTCAACAGGCGAATTCCAACGGCAAACTCGAGGAGCTCCCGGCAGGAGTACTGTGAAAGTCTTAAGATCAACAAATAATGGCGTATCGCTTCTGGTGAACTAGCCAGAGTAAGCTTGTAGATGCGACTGTGGTAAAACGAGGAGCAAGTGGCAGGAGTAACTATGACTCTCTTAAGGTAGCCAAATGCCTCGTCAACAGGCGAATTCCAACGGCAAACTCGAGGAGCTCCCGGCAGGAGTACTGTGAAAGTCTTAAGGTCAACAAATAATGGCGTATCGCTTCTGGTGAACTGGCCAGAGTAAGCTTGTAGATGCGACTGTGGTAAAACGAGGAGCAAGTGGCAGGAGTAACTATGACTCTCTTAAGGTAGCCAAATGCCTCGTCAACAGGCGAATTCCAACGGCAAACTCGAGGAGCTCCCGGCAGGAGTACTGCGAATGTCTTAAGGACAACAAATAATGGCGTATCGCTTCTGGTGAACTAGCCAGAGTAAGCTTGTAGATGTGACTGTGGTAAAATGGGGAGCAAGTGGCAGGAGTAACTATGACTCTCTTAGGGTTGCCAAATGACTCGTCAAAAGGCGAATTACATCGGCAAACCCGAGGAGCTCCCGGAAGGAGTACTGTGAAAGTCTTAAGGTCAACAAATAATGGCGTATCGCTCTGGTGACCTGGCCAGAGTAAGCTTGTAGATGCGACTGTGGTAAAACGAGGAGCAAGTGGCAGGAGTAACTATGACTCTCTTAAGGTAGCCAAATGCCTCGTCAACAGGCGAATTCCAACGGCAAACTCGAGGAGCTCCCAGCAGGAGTACTGTGAAAGCCTTAAGGTCAACAAATAATGGCGTATCGCTTCTGGTGAACTAGCCAGAGTAAGCTTGTAGATGTGACTGTGGTAAAATGGGGAGCAAGTGGCAGGAGTAACTATGACTCTCTTAGGGTTGCCAAATGACTCGTCAAAAGGCGAATTACATCGGCAAACCCGAGGAGCTCCCGGAAGGAGTACTGTGAAAGTCTTAAGGTCAACAAATAATGGCGTATCGCTCTGGTGAACTGGCCAGAGTAAGCTTGTAGATGCGACTGTGGTAAAATGGGGAGCAAGTGGCAGGAGTAACTATGACTCTCTTAGGGTTGCCAAATAACTCGTCAAAAGGCGAATTACATCGGCAAACCCGAGGAGCTCCCGGAAGGAGTACTGTGAAAGTCTTAAGGTCAACAAATAATGGCGTATCGCTCTGGTGAACTGGCCAGAGTAAGCTTGTAGATGCGACTGTGGTAAAACGAGGAGCAAGTGGCAGGAGTAACTATGACTCTCTTAAGGTAGCCAAATGCCTCGTCAACAGGCGAATTCCAACGGCAAACTCGAGGAGCTCCCGGCAGGAGTACTGTGAAAGTCTTAAGATCAACAAATAATGGCGTATCGCTTCTGGTGAACTAGCCAGAGTAAGCTTGTAGATGCGACTGTGGTAAAACGAGGAGCAAGTGGCAGGAGTAACTATGACTCTCTTAAGGTAGCCAAATGCCTCGTCAACAGGCGAATTCCAACGGCAAACTCGAGGAGCTCCCGGCAGGAGTACTGTGAAAGTCTTAAGGTCAACAAATAATGGCGTATCGCTTCTGGTGAACTAGCCAGAGTAAGCTTGTAGATGTGACTGTGGTAAAATGGGGAGCAAGTGGCAGGAGTAACTATGACTCTCTTAGGGTTGCCAAATGACTCGTCAAAAGGCGAATTACATCGGCAAACCCGAGGAGCTCCCGGAAGGAGTACTGTGAAAGTCTTAAGGTCAACAAATAATGGCGTATCGCTCTGGTGAACTGGCCAGAGTAAGCTTGTAGATGCGACTGTGGTAAAACGAGGAGCAAGTGGCAGGAGTAACTATGACTCTCTTAAGGTAGCCAAATGCCTCGTCAACACAAGAATTCCAACGGCAAACTCGAGTAGCTCCCAGCAGGAGTACTGTGAAAGCCTTAAGGTCAACAAATAATTGCGTATCGCCTCTGGTGAACTAGCCAGAGTAAGCTTGTAGATGTGACTGTGGTAAAATGGGGAGCAAGTGGCAGGAGTAACTATGACTCTCTTAGGGTTGCCAAATGACTCGTCAAAAGGCGAATTACATCGGCAAACCCGAGGAGCTCCCGGAAGGAGTACTGTGAAAGTCTTAAGGTCAACAAATAATGGCGTATCGCTCTGGTGAACTGGCCAGAGTAAGCTTGTAGATGCGACTGTGGTAAAACGAGGAGCAAGTGGCAGGAGTAATTATGACTCTCTTAAGGTAGCCAAATGCCTCGTCAACAGGCGAATTCCAACGGCAAACTCGAGGAGCTCCCGGCAGGAGTACTGTGAAAGTCTTAAGGTCAACAAATAATGGCGTATCGCTTCTGGTGAACTGGCCAGAGTAAGCTTGTAGATGCGACTGTGGTAAAACGAGGAGCAAGTGGCAGGAGTAACTATGACTCTCTTAAGGTAGCCAAATGCCTCGTCAACAGGCGAATTCCAACGGCAAACTCGAGGAGCTCCCGGCAGGAGTACTGCGAATGTCTTAAGGACAACAAATAATGGCGTATCGCTTCTGGTGAACTAGCCAGAGTAAGCTTGTAGATGCGACTGTGGTAAAATGGGGAGCAAGTGGCAGGAGTAACTATGACTCTCTTAGGGTTGCCAAATGACTCGTCAAAAGGCGAATTACATCGGCAAACCCGAGGAGCTCCCGGAAGGAGTACTGTGAAAGTCTTAAGGTCAACAAATAATGGCGTATCGCTCTGGTGAACTGGCTAGAGTAAGCTTGTAGATGCGACTGTGGTAAAACGAGGAGCAAGTGGCAGGAGTAACTATGACTCTCTTAAGGTAGCCAAATGCCTCGTCAACAGGCGAATTCCAACGGCAAACTCGAGTAGCTCCCAGCAGGAGTACTGTGAAAGCCTTAAGGTCAACAAATAATGGCGTATCGCTTCTGGTGAACTAGCCAGAGTAAGCTTGTAGATGTGACTGTGGTAAAATGGGGAGCAAGTGGCAGGAGTAACTATCACTCTCTTAGGGTTGCCAAATGACTCGTCAAAAGGCGAATTACATCGGCAAACCCGAGGAGCTCCCGGAAGGAGTACTGTGAAAGTCTTAAGGTCAACAAATAATGGCGTATCGCTCTGGTGAACTGGCCAGAGTAAGCTTGTAGATGCGACTGTGGTAAAATGGGGAGCAAGTGGCAGGAGTAACTATGACTCTCTTAGGGTTGCCAAATAACTCGTCAAAAGGCGAATTACATCGGCAAACCCGAGGAGCTCCCGGAAGGAGTACTGCGAAAGTCTTAAGGTCAACAAATAATGGCGTATCGCTCTGGTGAACTGGCCAGAGTAAGCTTGTAGATGCGACTGTGGTAAAACGAGGAGCAAGTGGCAGGAGTAACTATGACTCTCTTAAGGTAGCCAAATGCCTCGTCAACAGGCGAATTCCAACGGCAAACTCGAGGAGCTCCCGGCAGGAGTACTGCGAAAGTCTTAAGGACAACAAATAATGGCGTATCGCTTCTGGTGAACTAGCCAGAGTAAGCTTGTAGATGTGACTGTGGTAAAATGGGGAGCAAGTGGCAGGAGTAACTATGACTCTCTTAGGGTTGCCAAATGACTCGTCAAAAGGCGAATTACATCGGCAAACCCGAGGAGCTCCCGGAAGGAGTACTGTGAATGTCTTAAGATCAACAAATAATGGCGTATCGCTTCTGGTGAACTAGCCAGAGTAAGCTTGTAGATGCGACTGTGGTAAAACGAGGAGCAAGTGGCAGGAGTAACTATGACTCTCTTCAGGTAGCCAAATGCCTCGTCAACAGGCGAATTCCAACGGCAAACTCGAGGAGCTCCCGGCAGGAGTACTGTGAAAGTCTTAAGATCAACAAATAATGGCGTATCGCTTCTGGTGAACTAGCCAGAGTAAGCTTGTAGATGCGACTGTGGTAAAACGAGGAGCAAGTGGCAGGAGTAACTATGACTCTCTTAAGGTAGCCAAATGCCTCGTCAACAGAAGAATTCCAACGGCAAACTCGAGGAGCTCCCGGCAGGAGTACTGTGAAAGTCTTAAGGTCAACAAATAATGGCGTATCGCTTCTGGTGAACTAGCCAGAGTAAGCTTGTAGATGTGACTGTGGTAAAATGGGGAGCAAGTGGCAGGAGTAACTATGACTCTCTTAGGGTTGCCAAATGACTCGTCAAAAGGCGAATTACATCGGCAAACCCGAGGAGCTCCCGGAAGGAGTACTGTGAAAGTCTTAAGGTCAACAAATAATGGCGTATCGCTCTGGTGAACTGGCCAGAGTAAGCTTGTAGATGCGACTGTGGTAAAACGAGGAGCAAGTGGCAGGAGTAACTATGACTCTCTTAAGGTAGCCAAATGCCTCGTCAACAGGCGAATTCCAACGGCAAACTCGAGTAGCTCCCAGCAGGAGTACTGTGAAAGCCTTAAGGTCAACAAATAATGGCGTATCGCCTCTGGTGAACTAGCCAGAGTAAGCTTGTAGATGTGACAGTGGTAAAATGGGGAGCAAGTGGCAGGAGTAACTATGACTCTCTTAGGGTTGCCAAATGACTCGTCAAAAGGCGAATTACATCGGCAAACCCGAGGAGCTCCCGGAAGGAGTACTGTGAAAGTCTTAAGGTCAACAAATAATGGCGTATCGCTCTGGTGAACTGGCCAGAGTAAGCTTGTAGATGCGACTGTGGTAAAACGAGGAGCAAGTGGCAGGAGTAATTATGACTCTCTTAAGGTAGCCAAATGCCTCGTCAACAGGCGAATTCCAACGGCAAACTCGAGGAGCTCCCGGCAGGAGTACTGTGAAAGTCTGAAGGTCAACAAATAATGGCGTATCGCTTCTGGTGAACTGGCCAGAGTAAGCTTGTAGATGCGACTGTGGTAAAACGAGGAGCAAGTGGCAGGAGTAACTATGACTCTCTTAAGGTAGCCAAATGCCTCGTCAACAGGCGTATTCCAACGGCAAACTCGAGGAGCTCCCGGCAGGAGTACTGCGAATGTCTTAGGGACAACAAATAATGGCGTATCGCTTCTGGTGAACTAGCCAGAGTAAGCTTGTAGATGTGACTGTGGTAAAATGGGGAGCAAGTGGCAGGAGTAACTATGACTCTCTTAGGGTTGCCAAATGACTCGTCAAAAGGCGAATTACATCGGCAAACCCGAGGAGCTCCCGGAAAGAGTACTGTGAAAGTCTTAAGGTCAACAAATA
This sequence comes from Schistocerca nitens, assembly GCF_023898315.1. NCBI lineage: Eukaryota > Metazoa > Arthropoda > Insecta > Orthoptera > Acrididae > Schistocerca > Schistocerca nitens. Next base: position 666,912,494 of record NC_064619.1, on the reverse strand, counting down.
ATGGCGTATCGCTCTGGTGAACTGGCTAGAGTAAGCTTGTAGATGCGACTGTGGTAAAACGAGGAGCAAGTGGCAGGAGTAACTATGACTCTCTTAAGGTAGCCAAATGCCTCGTCAACAGGCGAATTCCAACGGCAAACTCGAGTAGCTCCCAGCAGGAGTACTGTGAAAGCCTTAAGGTCAACAAATAATGGCGTATCGCTCTGGTGAACTAGCCAGAGTAAGCTTGTAGATGTGACTGTGGTAAAATGGGGAGCAAGTGGCAGGAGTAACTATGACTCTCTTAGGGTTGCCAAATGACTTGTCAAAAGGCGAATTACATCGGCAAACCCGAGGAGCTCCCGGAAGGAGTACTGTGAAAGTCTTAAGGTCAACAAATAATGGCGTATCGCTCTGGTGAACTGGCCAGAGTAAGCTTGTAGATGCGACTGTGGTAAAATGGGGAGCAAGTGGCAGGAGTAACTATGACTCTCTTAAGGTAGCCAAATGCCTCGTCAACAGGAGAATTCCAACGGCAAACTCGAGGAGCTCCCGGCAGGAGTACTGCGAAAGTCTTAAGGACAACAAATAATGGCGTATCGCTTCTGGTGAACTAGCCAGAGTAAGCTTGTAGATGTGACTGTGGTAAAATGGGGAGCAAGTGGCAGGAGTAACTATGACTCTCTTAGGGTTGCCAAATGACTCGTCAAAAGGCGAATTACATCGGCAAACCCGAGGAGCTCCCGGAAGGAGTACTGTGAAAGTCTTAAGGTCAACAAATAATGGCGTATCGCTCTGGTGAACTGGCCAGAGTAAGCTTGTAGATGCGACTGTGGTAAAACGAGGAGCAAGTGGCAGGAGTAACTATGACTCTCTTAAGGTAGCCAAATGCCTCGTCAACAGGCGAATTCCAACGGCAAACTCGAGTAGCTCCCAGCAGGAGTACTGTGAAAGCCTTAAGGTCAACAAATAATGGCGTATCGCTTCTGGTGAACTAGCCAGAGTAAGCTTGTAGATGTGACTGTGGTAAAATGGGGAGCAAGAGGCAGGAGTAACTATGACTCTCTTAGGGTTGCCAAATGACTCGTCAAAAGGCGAATTACATCGGCAAACCCGAGGAGCTCCCGGAAGGAGTACTGTGAAAGTCTTAAGATCAACAAATAATGGCGTATCGCTTCTGGTGAACTAGCCAGAGTAAGCTTGTAGATGCGACTGTGGTAAAACGAGGAGCAAGTGGCAGGAGTAACTATGACTCTCTTAAGGTAGCCAAATGCCTCGTCAACAGGCGAATTCCAACGGCAAACTCGAGGAGCTCCCGGAAGGAGTACTGTGAAAGTCTTAAGGACAACAAATAATGGCGTATCGCTTCTGGTGAACTAGCCAGAGTAAGCTTGTAGATGTGACTGTGGTAAAATGGGGAGCAAGTGGCAGGAGTAACTATGACTCTCTTAGGGTTGCCAAATGACTCGTCAAAAGGCGAATTACATCGGCAAACCCGAGGAGCTCCCGGAAGGAGTACTGTGAATGTCTTAAGATCAACAAATAATGGCGTATCGCTTCTGGTGAACTAGCCAGAGTAAGCTTGTAGATGCGACTGTGGTAAAACGAGGAGCAAGTGGCAGGAGTAACTATGACTCTCTTCAGGTAGCCAAATGCCTCGTCAACAGGCGAATTCCAACGGCAAACTCGAGGAGCTCCCGGCAGGAGTACTGTGAAAGTCTTAAGGTCAACAAATAATGGCGTATCGCTTCTGGTGAACTAGCCAGAGTAAGCTTGTAGATGCGACTGTGGTAAAACGAGGAGCAAGTGGCAGGAGTAACTATGACTCTCTTAAGGTAGCCAAATGCCTCGTCAACAGAAGAATTCCAACGGCAAACTCGAGGAGCTCCCGGCAGGAGTACTGTGAAAGTCTTAAGGTCAACAAATAATGGCGTATCGCTTCTGGTGAACTAGCCAGAGTAAGCTTGTAGATGTGACTGTGGTAAAATGGGGAGCAAGTGGCAGGAGTAACTATGACTCTCTTAGGGTTGCCAAATGACTCGTCAAAAGGCGAATTACATCGGCAAACCCGAGGAGCTCCCGGAAGGAGTACTGTGAAAGTCTTAAGGTCAACAAATAATGGCGTATCGCTCTGGTGAACTGGCCAGAGTAAGCTTGTAGATGCGACTGTGGTAAAACGAGGAGCAAGTGGCAGGAGTAACTATGACTCTCTTAAGGTAGCCAAATGCCTCGTCAACAGGCGAATTCCAACGGCAAACTCGAGTAGCTCCCAGCAGGAGTACTGTGAAAGCCTTAAGGTCAACAAATAATGGCGTATCGCCTCTGGTGAACTAGCCAGAGTAAGCTTGTAGATGTGACAGTGGTAAAATGGGGAGCAAGTGGCAGGAGTAACTATGACTCTCTTAGGGTTGCCAAATGACTCGTCAAAAGGCGAATTACATCGGCAAACCCGAGGAGCTCCCGGAAGGAGTACTGTGAAAGTCTTAAGGTCAACAAATAATGGCGTATCGCTCTGGTGAACTGGCCAGAGTAAGCTTGTAGATGCGACTGTGGTAAAACGAGGAGCAAGTGGCAGGAGTAATTATGACTCTCTTAAGGTAGCCAAATGCCTCGTCAACAGGCGAATTCCAACGGCAAACTCGAGGAGCTCCCGGCAGGAGTACTGTGAAAGTCTGAAGGTCAACAAATAATGGCGTATCGCTTCTGGTGAACTGGCCAGAGTAAGCTTGTAGATGCGACTGTGGTAAAACGAGGAGCAAGTGGCAGGAGTAACTATGACTCTCTTAAGGTAGCCAAATGCCTCGTCAACAGGCGTATTCCAACGGCAAACTCGAGGAGCTCCCGGCAGGAGTACTGCGAATGTCTTAGGGACAACAAATAATGGCGTATCGCTTCTGGTGAACTAGCCAGAGTAAGCTTGTAGATGTGACTGTGGTAAAATGGGGAGCAAGTGGCAGGAGTAACTATGACTCTCTTAGGGTTGCCAAATGACTCGTCAAAAGGCGAATTACATCGGCAAACCCGAGGAGCTCCCGGAAAGAGTACTGTGAAAGTCTTAAGGTCAACAAATAATGGCGTATCGCTCTGGTGAACTGGCTAGAGTAAGCTTGTAGATGCGACTGTGGTAAAACGAGGAGCAAGTGGCAGGAGTAACTATGACTCTCTTAAGGTAGCCAAATGCCTCGTCAACAGGCGAATTCCAACGGCAAACTCGAGTAGCTCCCAGCAGGAGTACTGTGAAAGCCTTAAGGTCAACAAATAATGGCGTATCGCTCTGGTGAACTAGCCAGAGTAAGCTTGTAGATGTGACTGTGGTAAAATGGGGAGCAAGTGGCAGGAGTAACTATGACTCTCTTAGGGTTGCCAAATGACTTGTCAAAAGGCGAATTACATCGGCAAACCCGAGGAGCTCCCGGAAGGAGTACTGTGAAAGTCTTAAGGTCAACAAATAATGGCGTATCGCTCTGGTGAACTGGCCAGAGTAAGCTTGTAGATGCGACTGTGGTAAAATGGGGAGCAAGTGGCAGGAGTAACTATGACTCTCTTAAGGTAGCCAAATGCCTCGTCAACAGGAGAATTCCAACGGCAAACTCGAGGAGCTCCCGGCAGGAGTACTGCGAAAGTCTTAAGGACAACAAATAATGGCGTATCGCTTCTGGTGAACTAGCCAGAGTAAGCTTGTAGATGTGACTGTGGTAAAATGGGGAGCAAGTGGCAGGAGTAACTATGACTCTCTTAGGGTTGCCAAATGACTCGTCAAAAGGCGAATTACATCGGCAAACCCGAGGAGCTCCCGGAAGGAGTACTGTGAAAGTCTTAAGGTCAACAAATAATGGCGTATCGCTCTGGTGAACTGGCCAGAGTAAGCTTGTAGATGCGACTGTGGTAAAACGAGGAGCAAGTGGCAGGAGTAACTATGACTCTCTTAAGGTAGCCAAATGCCTCGTCAACAGGCGAATTCCAACGGCAAACTCGAGTAGCTCCCAGCAGGAGTACTGTGAAAGCCTTAAGGTCAACAAATAATGGCGTATCGCTTCTGGTGAACTAGCCAGAGTAAGCTTGTAGATGTGACTGTGGTAAAATGGGGAGCAAGAGGCAGGAGTAACTATGACTCTCTTAGGGTTGCCAAATGACTCGTCAAAAGGCGAATTACATCGGCAAACCCGAGGAGCTCCCGGAAGGAGTACTGTGAAAGTCTTAAGATCAACAAATAATGGCGTATCGCTTCTGGTGAACTAGCCAGAGTAAGCTTGTAGATGCGACTGTGGTAAAACGAGGAGCAAGTGGCAGGAGTAACTATGACTCTCTTAAGGTAGCCAAATGCCTCGTCAACAGGCGAATTCCAACGGCAAACTCGAGGAGCTCCCGGCAGGAGTACTGTGAAAGTCTTAAGGTCAACAAATAATGGCGTATCGCTTCTGGTGAACTGGCCAGAGTAAGCTTGTAGATGCGACTGTGGTAAAACGAGGAGCAAGTGGCAGGAGTAACTATGACTCTCTTAAGGTAGCCAAATGGCTCGTCAACAGGCGAATTCCAACGGCAAACTCGAGGAGCTCCCGGCAGGAGTACTGTGAAAGTCTTAAGGACAACAAATAATGGCGTATCGCTTCTGGTGAACTAGCCAGAGTAAGCTTGTAGATGCGACTGTGGTAAAGCGAGGAGCAAGTGGCAGGAGTAACTATGACTCTCTTAAGGTAGCCAAATGCCTCGTCAACAGGCGAATTCCAACGGCAAACTCGAGGAGCTCCCAGCAGGAGTACTGTGAAAGTCTTAAGGTCAACAAATAATGGCGTATCGCTCTGGTGAACTGGCCAGAGTAAGCTTGTAGATGCGACTGTGGTAAAACGAGGAGCAAGTGGCAGGAGTAACTATGACTCTCTTAAGGTAGCCAAATGCCTCGTCAACAGGCGAATTCCAACGGCAAACTCGAGGAGCTCCCGGCAGGAGTACTGCGAAAGTCTTAAGGACAACAAATAATGGCGTATCGCTTCTGGTGAACTAGCCAGAGTAAGCTTGTAGATGTGACTGTGGTAAAATGGGGAGCAAGTGGCAGGAGTAACTATGACTCTCTTAGGGTTGCCAAATGACTCGTCAAAAGGCGAATTACATCGGCAAACCCGAGGAGCTCCCGGAAGGAGTACTGTGAATGTCTTAAGATCAACAAATAATGGCGTATCGCTTCTGGTGAACTAGCCAGAGTAAGCTTGTAGATGCGACTGTGGTAAAACGAGGAGCAAGTGGCAGGAGTAACTATGACTCTCTTCAGGTAGCCAAATGCCTCGTCAACAGGCGAATTCCAACGGCAAACTCGAGGAGCTCCCGGCAGGAGTACTGTGAAAGTCTTAAGATCAACAAATAATGGCGTATCGCTTCTGGTGAACTAGCCAGAGTAAGCTTGTAGATGCGACTGTGGTAAAACGAGGAGCAAGTGGCAGGAGTAACTATGACTCTCTTAAGGTAGCCAAATGCCTCGTCAACAGAAGAATTCCAACGGCAAACTCGAGGAGCTCCCGGCAGGAGTACTGTGAAAGTCTTAAGGTCAACAAATAATGGCGTATCGCTTCTGGTGAACTAGCCAGAGTAAGCTTGTAGATGTGACTGTGGTAAAATGGGGAGCAAGTGGCAGGAGTAACTATGACTCTCTTAGGGTTGCCAAATGACTCGTCAAAAGGCGAATTACATCGGCAAACCCGAGGAGCTCCCGGAAGGAGTACTGTGAAAGTCTTAAGGTCAACAAATAATGGCGTATCGCTCTGGTGATCTGGCCAGAGTAAGCTTGTAGATGCGACTGTGGTAAAACGAGGAGCAAGTGGCAGGAGTAACTATGACTCTCTTAAGGTAGCCAAATGCCTCGTCAACAGGCGAATTCCAACGGCAAACTCGAGTAGCTCCCAGCAGGAGTACTGTGAAAGCCTTAAGGTCAACAAATAATGGCGTATCGCCTCTGGTGAACTAGCCAGAGTAAGCTTGTAGATGTGACAGTGGTAAAATGGGGAGCAAGTGGCAGGAGTAACTATGACTCTCTTAGGGTTGCCAAATGACTCGTCAAAAGGCGAATTACATCGGCAAACCCGAGGAGCTCCCGGAAGGAGTACTGTGAAAGTCTTAAGGTCAACAAATAATGGCGTATCGCTCTGGTGAACTGGCCAGAGTAAGCTTGTAGATGCGACTGTGGTAAAACGAGGAGCAAGTGGCAGGAGTAATTATGACTCTCTTAAGGTAGCCAAATGCCTCGTCAACAGGCGAATTCCAACGGCAAACTCGAGGAGCTCCCGGCAGGAGTACTGTGAAAGTCTTAAGGTCAAGAAATAATGGCGTATCGCTTCTGGTGAACTGGCCAGAGTAAGCTTGTAGATGCGACTGTGGTAAAACGAGGAGCAAGTGGCAGGAGTAACTATGACTCTCTTAAGGTAGCCAAATGCCTCGTCAACAGGCGTATTCCAACGGCAAACACGAGGAGCTCCCGGCAGGAGTACTGCGAATGTCTTAGGGACAACAAATAATGGCGTATCGCTTCTGGTGAACTAGCCAGAGTAAGCTTGTAGATGTGACTGTGGTAAAATGGGGAGCAAGTGGCAGGAGTAACTATGACTCTCTTAGGGTTGCCAAATGACTCGTCAAAAGGCGAATTACATCGGCAAACCCGAGGAGCTCCCGGAAAGAGTACTGTGAAAGTCTTAAGGTCAACAAATAATGGCGTATCGCTCTGGTGAACTGGCTAGAGTAAGCTTGTAGATGCGACTGTGGTAAAACGAGGAGCAAGTGGCAGGAGTAACTATGACTCTCTTAAGGTAGCCAAATGCCTCGTCAACAGGCGAATTCCAACGGCAAACTCGAGTAGCTCCCAGCAGGAGTACTGTGAAAGCCTTAAGGTCAACAAATAATGGCGTATCGCTCTGGTGAACTAGCCAGAGTAAGCTTGTAGATGTGACTGTGGTAAAATGGGGAGCAAGTGGCAGGAGTAACTATGACTCTCTTAGGGTTGCCAAATGACTCGTCAAAAGGCGAATTACATCGGCAAACCCGAGGAGCTCCCGGAAGGAGTACTGTGAAAGTCTTAAGGTCAACAAATAATGGCGTATCGCTCTGGTGAACTGGCCAGAGTAAGCTTGTAGATGCGACTGTGGTAAAATGGGGAGCAAGTGGCAGGAGTAACTATGACTCTCTTAGGGTTGCCAAATAACTCGTCAAAAGACGAATTACATCGGCAAACCCGAGGAGCTCCCGGAAGGAGTACTGTGAAAGTCTTAAGGTCAACAAATAATGGCGTATCGCTCTGGTGAACTGGCCAGAGTAAGCTTGTAGATGCGACTGTGGTAAAACGAGGAGCAAGTGGCAGGAGTAACTATGACTCTCTTAAGGTAGCCAAATGCCTCGTCAACAGGAGAATTCCAACGGCAAACTCGAGTAGCTCCCAGCAGGAGTACTGTGAAAGCCTTAAGGTCAACAAATAATGGCGTATCGCTTCTGGTGAACTAGCCAGAGTAAGCTTGTAGATGTGACTGTGGTAAAATGGGGAGCAAGAGGCAGGAGTAACTATGACTCTCTTAGGGTTGCCAAATGACTCGTCAAAAGGCGAATTACATCGGCAAACCCGAGGAGCTCCCGGAAGGAGTACTGTGAAAGTCTTAAGATCAACAAATAATGGCGTATCGCTTCTGGTGAACTAGCCAGAGTAAGCTTGTAGATGCGACTGTGGTAAAACGAGGAGCAAGTGGCAGGAGTAACTATGACTCTCTTAAGGTAGCCAAATGCCTCGTCAACAGGCGAATTACAACGGCAAACTCGAGGAGCTCCCGGCAGGAGTACTGTGAAAGTCTTAAGGTCAACAAATAATGGCGTATCGCTTCTGGTGAACTGGCCAGAGTAAGCTTGTAGATGCGACTGTGGTAAAACGAGGAGCAAGTGGCAGGAGTAACTATGACTCTCTTAAGGTAGCCAAATAACTCGTCAAAAGGCGAATTACATCGGCAAACCCGAGGAGCTCCCGGAAGGAGTACTGTGAAAGTCTTAAGATCAACAAATAATGGCGTATCGCTTCTGGTGAACTAGCCAGAGTAAGCTTGTAGATGCGACTGTGGTAAAACGAGGAGCAAGTGGCAGGAGTAACTATGACTCTCTTAAGGTAGCCAAATGCCTCGTCAACAGGCAAATTCCAACGGCAAACTCGAGGAGCTCCCGGAAGGAGTACTGTGAAAGTCTTAAGGTCAACAAATAATGGCGTATCGCTCTGGTGAACTGGCCAGAGTAAGCTTGTAGATGCGACTGTGGTAAAACGAGGAGCAAGTGGCAGGAGTAACTATGACTCTCTTAAGGTAGCCAAATGCCTCGTCAACAGGCGAATTCCAACGGCAAACTCGAGGAGCTCCCGGCAGGAGTACTGTGAAAGTCTTAAGGTCAACAAATAATGGCGTATCGCTTCTGGTGAACTGGCCAGAGTAAGCTTGTAGATGCGACTGTGGTAAAATGGGGAGCAAGTGGCAGGAGTAACTATGACTCTCTTAGGGTTGCCAAATAACTCGTCAAAAGGCGAATTACATCGGCAAACCCGAGGAGCTCCCGGAAGGAGTACTGTGAATGTCTTAAGATCAACAAATAATGGCGTATCGCTTCTGGTGAACTAGCCAGAGTAAGCTTGTAGATGCGACTGTGGTAAAACGAGGAGCAACTGGCAGGAGTAGCTATGACTCTCGTAAGGTAGCCAAATGCCTCGTCAACAGGCGAATTCCAACGGCAAACTCGAGGAGCTCCCGGCAGGAGTACTGTGAAAGTCTTAAGATCAACAAATAATGGCGTATCGCTTCTGGTGAACTAGCCAGAGTAAGCTTGTAGATGCGACTGTGGTAAAACGAGGAGCAAGTGGCAGGAGTAACTATGACTCTCTTAAGGTAGCCAAATGCCTCGTCAACAGGCGAATTCCAACGGCAAACTCGAGGAGCTCCCGGCAGGAGTACTGTGAAAGTCTTAAGGTCAACAAATAATGGCGTATCGCTTCTGGTGAACTGGCCAGAGTAAGCTTGTAGATGCGACTGTGGTAAAACGAGGAGCAAGTGGCAGGAGTAACTATGACTCTCTTAAGGTAGCCAAATGCCTCGTCAACAGGCGAATTCCAACGGCAAACTCGAGGAGCTCCCGGCAGGAGTACTGCGAATGTCTTAAGGACAACAAATAATGGCGTATCGCTTCTGGTGAACTAGCCAGAGTAAGCTTGTAGATGTGACTGTGGTAAAATGGGGAGCAAGTGGCAGGAGTAACTATGACTCTCTTAGGGTTGCCAAATGACTCGTCAAAAGGCGAATTACATCGGCAAACCCGAGGAGCTCCCGGAAGGAGTACTGTGAAAGTCTTAAGGTCAACAAATAATGGCGTATCGCTCTGGTGAACTGGCCAGAGTAAGCTTGTAGATGCGACTGTGGTAAAATGGGGAGCAAGTGGCAGGAGTAACTATGACTCTCTTAGGGTTGCCAAATAACTCGTCAAAAGGCGAATTACATCGGCAAACCCGAGGAGCTCCCGGAAGGAGTACTGTGAATGTCTTAAGATCAACAAATAATGGCGTATCGCTTCTGGTGAACTAGCCAGAGTAAGCTTGAAGATGCGACTGTGGTAAAACGAGGAGCAAGTGGCAGGAGTAGCTATGACTCTCGTAAGGTAGCCAAATGCCTCGTCAACAGGCGAATTCCAACGGCAAACTCGAGGAGCTCCCGGCAGGAGTACTGTGAAAGTCTTAAGATCAACAAATAATGGCGTATCGCTTCTGGTGAACTAGCCAGAGTAAGCTTGTAGATGCGACTGTGGTAAAACGAGGAGCAAGTGGCAGGAGTAACTATGACTCTCTTAAGGTAGCCAAATGCCTCGTCAACAGGCGAATTCCAACGGCAAACTCGAGGAGCTCCCGGCAGGAGTACTGTGAAAGTCTTAAGGTCAACAAATAATGGCGTATCGCTCTGGTGAACTGGCCAGAGTAAGCTTGTAGATGCGACTGTGGTAAAATGGGGAGCAAGTGGCAGGAGTAACTATGACTCTCTTAGGGTTGCCAAATGACTCGTCAAAAGGCGAATTACATCGGCAAACCCGAGGAGCTCCCGGAAGGAGTACTGTGAAAGTCTTAAGGTCAACAAATAATGGCGTATCGCTCTGGTGAACTGGCCAGAGTAAGCTTGTAGATGCGACTGTGGTAAAATGGGGATCAAGTGGCAGGAGTAACTATGACTCTCTTAGGGTTGCCAAATAACTCGTCAAAAGGCGAATTACATCGGCAAACCCGAGGAGCTCCCGGAAGGAGTACTGTGAATGTCTTAAGATCAACAAATAATGGCGTATCGCTTCTGGTGAACTAGCCAGAGTAAGCTTGTAGATGCGACTGTGGTAAAACGAGGAGCAAGTGGCAGGAGTAGCTATGACTCTCGTAAGGTAGCCAAATGCCTCGTCAACAGGCGAATTCCAACGGCAAACTCGAGGAGCTCCCGGCAGGAGTACTGTGAAAGTCTTAAGATCAACAAATAATGGCGTATCGCTTCTGGTGAACTAGCCAGAGTAAGCTTGTAGATGCGACTGTGGTAAAACGAGGAGCAAGTGGCAGGAGTAACTATGACTCTCTTAAGGTAGCCAAATGCCTCGTCAACAGGCGAATTCCAACGGCAAACTCGAGGAGCTCCCGGCAGGAGTACTGTGAAAGTCTTAAGGTCAACAAATAATGGCGTATCGCTTCTGGTGAACTGGCCAGAGTAAGCTTGTAGATGCGACTGTGGTAAAACGAGGAGCAAGTGGCAGGAGTAACTATGACTCTCTTAAGGTAGCCAAATGCCTCGTCAACAGGCGAATTCCAACGGCAAACTCGAGGAGCTCCCGGCAGGAGTACTGCGAATGTCTTAAGGACAACAAATAATGGCGTATCGCTTCTGGTGAACTAGCCAGAGTAAGCTTGTAGATGTGACTGTGGTAAAATGGGGAGCAAGTGGCAGGAGTAACTATGACTCTCTTAGGGTTGCCAAATGACTCGTCAAAAGGCGAATTACATCGGCAAACCCGAGGAGCTCCCGGAAGGAGTACTGTGAAAGTCTTAAGGTCAACAAATAATGGCGTATCGCTCTGGTGAACTGGCCAGAGTAAGCTTGTAGATGCGACTGTGGTAAAACGAGGAGCAAGTGGCAGGAGTAACTATGACTCTCTTAAGGTAGCCAAATGCCTCGTCAACAGGCGAATTCCAACGGCAAACTCGAGGAGCTCCCAGCAGGAGTACTGTGAAAGCCTTAAGGTCAACAAATAATGGCGTATCGCTTCTGGTGAACTAGCCAGAGTAAGCTTGTAGATGTGACTGTGGTAAAATGGGGAGCAAGTGGCAGGAGTAACTATGACTCTCTTAGGGTTGCCAAATGACTCGTCAAAAGGCGAATTACATCGGCAAACCCGAGGAGCTCCCGGAAGGAGTACTGTGAAAGTCTTAAGGTCAACAAATAATGGCGTATCGCTCTGGTGAACTGGCCAGAGTAAGCTTGTAGATGCGACTGTGGTAAAATGGGGAGCAAGTGGCAGGAGTAACTATGACTCTCTTAGGGTTGCCAAATAACTCGTCAAAAGGCGAATTACATCGGCAAACCCGAGGAGCTCCCGGAAGGAGTACTGTGAAAGTCTTAAGGTCAACAAATAATGGCGTATCGCTCTGGTGAACTGGCCAGTGTAAGCTTGTAGATGCGACTGTGGTAAAACGAGGAGCAAGTGGCAGGAGTAACTATGACTCTCTTAAGGTAGCCAAATGCCTCGTCAACAGGCGAATTCCAACGGCAAACTCGAGGAGCTCCCGGCAGGAGTACTGTGAAAGTCTTAAGGTCAACAAATAATGTCGTATCGCTTCTGGTGAACTGGCCAGAGTAAGCTTGTAGATGCGACTGTGGTAAAATGGGGAGCAAGTGGCAGGAGTAACTATGACTCTGTTAGGGTTGCCAAATAACTCGTCAAAAGGCGAATTACATCGGCAAACCCGAGGAGCTCCCGGAAGGAGTACTGTGAATGTCTTAAGATCAACAAATAATGGCGTATCGCTTCTGGTGAACTAGCCAGAGTAAGCTTGTAGATGCGACTGTGGTAAAACGAGGAGCAAGTGGCAGGAGTAACTATGACTCTCTTAAGGTAGCCAAATGCCTCGTCAACAGGCGAATTCCAACGGCAAACTCGAGGAGCTCCCGGCAGGAGTACTGTGAAAGTCTTAAGATCAACAAATAATGGCGTATCGCTTCTGGTGAACTAGCCAGAGTAAGCTTGTAGATGCGACTGTGGTAAAACGAGGAGCAAGTGGCAGGAGTAACTATGACTCTCTTAAGGTAGCCAAATGCCTCGTCAACACAAGAATTCCAACGGCAAACTCGAGGAGCTCCCGGCAGGAGTACTGTGAAAGTCTTAAGGTCAACAAATAATGGCGTATCGCTTCTGGTGAACTAGCCAGAGTAAGCTTGTAGATGTGACTGTGGTAAAATGGGGAGCAAGTGGCAGGAGTAACTATGACTCTCTTAGGGTTGCCAAATGACTCGTCAAAAGGCGAATTACATCGGCAAACCCGAGGAGCTCCCGGAAGGAGTACTGTGAAAGTCTTAAGGTCAACAAATAATGGCGTATCGCTCTGGTGAACTGGCCAGAGTAAGCTTGTAGATGCGACTGTGGTAAAACGAGGAGCAAGTGGCAGGAGTAACTATGACTCTCTTAAGGTAGCCAAATGCCTCGTCAACAGGCGAATTCCAACGGCAAACTCGAGTAGCTCCCAGCAGGAGTACTGTGAAAGCCTTAAGGTCAACAAATAATGGCGTATCGCCTCTGGTGAACTAGCCAGAGTAAGCTTGTAGATGTGACTGTGGTAAAATGGGGAGCAAGTGGCAGGAGTAACTATGACTCTCTTAGGGTTGCCAAATGACTCGTCAAAAGGCGAATTACATCGGCAAACCCGAGGAGCTCCCGGAAGGAGTACTGTGAAAGTCTTAAGGTCAACAAATAATGGCGTATCGCTCTGGTGAACTGGCCAGAGTAAGCTTGTAGATGCGACTGTGGTAAAACGAGGAGCAAGTGGCAGGAGTAATTATGACTCTCTTAAGGTAGCCAAATGCCTCGTCAACAGGCGAATTCCAACGGCAAACTCGAGGAGCTCCCGGCAGGAGTACTGTGAAAGTCTTAAGGTCAACAAATAATGGCGTATCGCTCTGGTGAACTGGCCAGAGTAAGCTTGTAGATGCGACTGTGGTAAAATGGGGAGCAAGTGGCAGGAGTAACTATGACTCTCTTAGGGTTGCCAAATGACTCGTCAAAAGGCGAATTACATCGGCAAACCCGAGGAGCTCCCGGAAGGAGTACTGTGAAAGTCTTAAGGTCAACAAATAATGGCGTATCGCTCTGGTGAACTGGCCAGAGTAAGCTTGTAGATGCGACTGTGGTAAAATGGGGAGCAAGTGGCAGGAGTAACTATGACTCTCTTAGGGTTGCCAAATGACTCGTCAAAAGGCGAATTACATCGGCAAACCCGAGGAGCTCCCGGAAGGAGTACTGTGAATGTCTTAAGATCAACAAATAATGGCGTATCGCTTCTGGTGAACTAGCCAGAGTAAGCTTGTAGATGCGACTGTGGTAAAACGAGGAGCAAGTGGCAGGAGTAGCTATGACTCTCGTAAGGTAGCCAAATGCCTCGTCAACAGGCGAATTCCAACGGCAAACTCGAGGAGCTCCCGGCAGGAGTACTGTGAAAGTCTTAAGATCAACAAATAATGGCGTATCGCTTCTGGTGAACTAGCCAGAGTAAGCTTGTAGATGCGACTGTGGTAAAACGAGGAGCAAGTGGCAGGAGTAACTATGACTCTCTTAAGGTAGCCAAATGCCTCGTCAACAGGCGAATTCCAACGGCAAACTCGAGGAGCTCCCGGCAGGAGTACTGTGAAAGTCTTAAGGTCAACAAATAATGGCGTATCGCTTCTGGTGAACTGGCCAGAGTAAGCTTGTAGATGCGACTGTGGTAAAACGAGGAGCAAGTGGCAGGAGTAACTATGACTCTCTTAAGGTAGCCAAATGCCTCGTCAACAGGCGAATTCCAACGGCAAACTCGAGGAGCTCCCGGCAGGAGTACTGCGAATGTCTTAAGGACAACAAATAATGGCGTATCGCTTCTGGTGAACTAGCCAGAGTAAGCTTGTAGATGTGACTGTGGTAAAATGGGGAGCAAGTGGCAGGAGTAACTATGACTCTCTTAGGGTTGCCAAATGACTCGTCAAAAGGCGAATTACATCGGCAAACCCGAGGAGCTCCCGGAAGGAGTACTGTGAAAGTCTTAAGGTCAACAAATAATGGCGTATCGCTCTGGTGAACTGGCCAGAGTAAGCTTGTAGATGCGACTGTGGTAAAACGAGGAGCAAGTGGCAGGAGTAACTATGACTCTCTTAAGGTAGCCAAATGCCTCGTCAACAGGCGAATTCCAACGGCAAACTCGAGGAGCTCCCAGCAGGAGTACTGTGAAAGCCTTAAGGTCAACAAATAATGGCGTATCGCTTCTGGTGAACTAGCCAGAGTAAGCTTGTAGATGTGACTGTGGTAAAATGGGGAGCAAGTGGCAGGAGTAACTATGACTCTCTTAGGGTTGCCAAATGACTCGTCAAAAGGCGAATTACATCGGCAAACCCGAGGAGCTCCCGGAAGGAGTACTGTGAAAGTCTTAAGGTCAACAAATAATGGCGTATCGCTCTGGTGAACTGGCCAGAGTAAGCTTGTAGATGCGACTGTGGTAAAATGGGGAGCAAGTGGCAGGAGTAACTATGACTCTCTTAGGGTTGCCAAATAACTCGTCAAAAGGCGAATTACATCGGCAAACCCGAGGAGCTCCCGGAAGGAGTACTGTGAAAGTCTTAAGGTCAACAAATAATGGCGTATCGCTCTGGTGAACTGGCCAGAGTAAGCTTGTAGATGCGACTGTGGTAAAACGAGGAGCAAGTGGCAGGAGTAACTATGACTCTCTTAAGGTAGCCAAATGCCTCGTCAACAGGCGAATTCCAACGGCAAACTCGAGGAGCTCCCGGCAGGAGTACTGTGAAAGTCTTAAGATCAACAAATAATGGCGTATCGCTTCTGGTGAACTAGCCAGAGTAAGCTTGTAGATGCGACTGTGGTAAAACGAGGAGCAAGTGGCAGGAGTAACTATGACTCTCTTAAGGTAGCCAAATGCCTCGTCAACAGGCGAATTCCAACGGCAAACTCGAGGAGCTCCCGGCAGGAGTACTGTGAAAGTCTTAAGGTCAACAAATAATGGCGTATCGCTTCTGGTGAACTAGCCAGAGTAAGCTTGTAGATGTGACTGTGGTAAAATGGGGAGCAAGTGGCAGGAGTAACTATGACTCTCTTAGGGTTGCCAAATGACTCGTCAAAAGGCGAATTACATCGGCAAACCCGAGGAGCTCCCGGAAGGAGTACTGTGAAAGTCTTAAGGTCAACAAATAATGGCGTATCGCTCTGGTGAACTGGCCAGAGTAAGCTTGTAGATGCGACTGTGGTAAAACGAGGAGCAAGTGGCAGGAGTAACTATGACTCTCTTAAGGTAGCCAAATGCCTCGTCAACACAAGAATTCCAACGGCAAACTCGAGTAGCTCCCAGCAGGAGTACTGTGAAAGCCTTAAGGTCAACAAATAATTGCGTATCGCCTCTGGTGAACTAGCCAGAGTAAGCTTGTAGATGTGACTGTGGTAAAATGGGGAGCAAGTGGCAGGAGTAACTATGACTCTCTTAGGGTTGCCAAATGACTCGTCAAAAGGCGAATTACATCGGCAAACCCGAGGAGCTCCCGGAAGGAGTACTGTGAAAGTCTTAAGGTCAACAAATAATGGCGTATCGCTCTGGTGAACTGGCCAGAGTAAGCTTGTAGATGCGACTGTGGTAAAACGAGGAGCAAGTGGCAGGAGTAATTATGACTCTCTTAAGGTAGCCAAATGCCTCGTCAACAGGCGAATTCCAACGGCAAACTCGAGGAGCTCCCGGCAGGAGTACTGTGAAAGTCTTAAGGTCAACAAATAATGGCGTATCGCTTCTGGTGAACTGGCCAGAGTAAGCTTGTAGATGCGACTGTGGTAAAACGAGGAGCAAGTGGCAGGAGTAACTATGACTCTCTTAAGGTAGCCAAATGCCTCGTCAACAGGCGAATTCCAACGGCAAACTCGAGGAGCTCCCGGCAGGAGTACTGCGAATGTCTTAAGGACAACAAATAATGGCGTATCGCTTCTGGTGAACTAGCCAGAGTAAGCTTGTAGATGCGACTGTGGTAAAATGGGGAGCAAGTGGCAGGAGTAACTATGACTCTCTTAGGGTTGCCAAATGACTCGTCAAAAGGCGAATTACATCGGCAAACCCGAGGAGCTCCCGGAAGGAGTACTGTGAAAGTCTTAAGGTCAACAAATAATGGCGTATCGCTCTGGTGAACTGGCTAGAGTAAGCTTGTAGATGCGACTGTGGTAAAACGAGGAGCAAGTGGCAGGAGTAACTATGACTCTCTTAAGGTAGCCAAATGCCTCGTCAACAGGCGAATTCCAACGGCAAACTCGAGTAGCTCCCAGCAGGAGTACTGTGAAAGCCTTAAGGTCAACAAATAATGGCGTATCGCTTCTGGTGAACTAGCCAGAGTAAGCTTGTAGATGTGACTGTGGTAAAATGGGGAGCAAGTGGCAGGAGTAACTATCACTCTCTTAGGGTTGCCAAATGACTCGTCAAA